>NC_042493.1:82355707-82367676 GCF_005508785.2 Acyrthosiphon pisum
TGTAAAAGACCGTAATTTGGGTGTCAATGTGTTTATAGTTTTTATATTGATTAAACATGGACTACAATTATGGGGTGCGGCAAAAAAATCAAATATTAATAGAATCCAATCATTCCAAAATATTTCGCTCCGACGATTGTCCAATGCTCCCCCCTATATCTCTAATCTAGCCCTTCATAACGATCTCTGTATGAGAACAATAGAAGCGGAAGCACGCATTTTCTATACACGTTTCCATAAACGACTTCAAACCCATACAAATCCTCTTATAAAAGACCTCTCTATCCTTACACTCCCAGGAAACCCTAACCGTAGGTTAAAAAGAAAGTGGTGCCGTGACCTGTTACAAAACTTTAATGTCTAACTCTCTGAATAATAATAATATAAACAATTAAAAAAAAAAAAAAAAAAAAATTATCATTTGCCAAGAACTACTAATGGGTGGCTGCTTATTCCAAACAATCATGTTCTACTACTCTTATCATATAAACTTATTGTGCTTCAAATAGTATAGATTGTTTATGCCAAATAAAAAATAAAAAAAAAAAAAAAAATATTGATTAAATAAATATTTTATTAACTTTGATTTTTCTCATGTCTCTTATATTATACCGAGATTGGGAAATTCAAACTAGGTACCTATTTATATTTATTCAAATATGTATATTATTAGAAAAAATAATGGAGTGCGTTCCACAGTTTTTAAACGAGCAATTTAGTCAATTTATTGTGCAAACCAATCATCGAGTTACAAATGTCTAAACTATTTCAGATTTTAATGTGAAACGTATGGCAGTAAGAAATAAATACGGTAAATAATAAAATGGAATATGATTAATGTGAATAATGAAGATAATCCTATATTCTAGGTAAATAGGTTAATTTAAATCATATTCACTGATATTCCCCGTCGCAATGAAAAAGCTATGTTGATTTAAGTACTGTCGATCCAACCCCTGACTCTGTTCACAAGCTCGCAATTGCTCGGAAAACGTAAACCTACGTCTCAATTTTCTTCCAATCGTTATAGTGTGTGATTTTCAGTACATATATGAACGAATCAAGATTTAGTGAAACTCGCTGGTGTTTATTTATTTGACCATTCGCATAATGATACCGAAATTTCAGGTATTTAAAATTGTAGTCAAGTATAAAATGTATATAACACTTTAACTCGCAGAATGAACTTACTTTTACTGATGGTCGTCGTTTAACATCAGTTTTGTTGTCTTCAACTGTTTCCAACGAATCGCTGGTTTTCTAAATACATAATATAAAAACTATTGACTACTGAATAACATTTATTTACAAAACATACTTTTATCGAAGAACCTCTCCTTTTTATGGGACTATCCTGAATAGTTTTTCCAGGTGGGGATGTATAACCATTATTATCTTCAGTTTCCATCTTTTAACAAATAGGTATTGTATATTACAGGCATGCGATTTGTATGTACAGTCTGATATATGAATTATATCATAATAATGTATCCTTACTTTTAATGTTGGTGGCTTTTGTTTTTCTTCGACTATTTCTTGAACCACTTGAGTTTCAATATGATTATTAATTTTATTTTCGTCATCGGTTTTCTGAATAATAATATGAACTTATAATTTATATTTATATATGATAAAAGTACCTAACATTTTAAACTTTAGTTTTATTCTATCTTTTTTATTACATATTTTAAATTTTTAAATTTTTTATATAAATATTCAGTTACAGTTGGCGATAAAAATTTAAATAAACAATAGAGAATTTTTGAAAAATATTATTTTGTAATATATGTACCTTAGTTAAATGTATTTGACAAAACTAATATTTTGTAATTTATCTCGAGAATTTTCATTACATATATTTTACCTACAAAACTGTTGAACATCAAATTTAAAATAAAAATTACATTAAACAAGTTCGACTCATGGTATTATTATAACGATCGCATTAAAAATGTATAATCTGTATATATTTTTTTTATGTTGACTTTTTAAGTAAAATAATCAATTAATTATTTAATTATTTATCATATTATATTAAGTTAAAAAATGTCCAATGCGATGTTATATATTCTTTTAATTTATTATCAATTGTTTCTGATTAATACGCGAGTATCTAATTGTTAAACGTACCGTTAATATTTCATTTTATTTAAATAAGGTACATAATATTGACTAAAATCATAGCAAGAAATGTTTTTTTGTGTACTGCTACAGCATGTACATTGTTCATTGAAGTTATTTCATGAAAGTAATTAATAGAAAAACTGAAAATAATACTTGTAACATCTAAGTAATAATTACTTTAATTGATCGAGGGGATTCAATTACTTTTTCTTCATCAGACGAATTATCATTTTCACTCTAAATAAAACACGCAAAGCACAAAAAAATAAAAATAAAACTCAATCCTATAAACTCTAAACTGTAAATAAAAGTATATACATCTAATATTGGTACGCAACTAAACAAATTACTTTAGTTATTACACAAGGAACAAAATAACTGTACATTGCTTGTCAAAAACCTACATGCATACATACTTTTAATAATACTTTCGTAAAGTCCATAGCTTTAACTGCTGGTTTTTCGATTGGAGCTTTCTAAACAAATTAAAAACAATACATTTTGCCGATGTTTAAATATAAAAGTCATAAAAAATTAACAAAACAGAAAGATCTGAGTATCAGAAACTCGAATTCCGCCAATTTATTTTGATCACGACAGTGTTTATATATTCAGTATTAAATTTGAAAAATAAAAATATATTAATAAGGTTTTTATAGAACCTAATAAAAATTTAAATTATATAAATATATATATATATTTTTAAAGGTTTGCCATTTACCGACCATACGATATTAAGATGTGTATGGATTTAATGATGCAACAAAGACAAAACTATACCTACCTACTTAAATAAAAACCATATTTTTATTATACACTATAATATTAAATTAATAATTTTACTAATGCATACTTTTAACAATGGTTTCTTAATTCCCTCATCTTTAACTTCTGTCTTTTCAATAGTTGATTTCTAAAAAAATTAAATTATGATTAGGCATTTTAAAAATATTTTCAACTAGAAACTAAATAAAAAAGTTGAGTAGGAATGGTAGCTTGTCTAATTTTTTACTGCTAACTTTTCAACAAAATGTGGTTTTTATTATGCATCAATAAATATTCAGTAGGTACATACTTTTATCAATGGTTTCTTGATTTCCTCATCTTTAACTTCAGAAGTTTTCTATACAAATTAAAATGACATATTTAAGTTTAAACATACAAATTTAAATTTAAAAAACATAAAAGATAAAACAACTGAGGAAATTTAAAATTAAATATATGATGTAAGTACTATAAATATAATTAATAAACTTACATCATATTAAGGTAAATAAAGTACACATATTATTAAATGTATAGGTGCCCATACTAAGTAAGTAACAACCTTTATTAATTTATTATTTATGAAAATACATACTTTTGTCAATGTTTTCTTAGTTTCCTCATTTTTAACTTCAGTTTTCTCATCGGACAATTTCTATACAAATAATAACAAGATTTATAAAATATATTAATGATATTTTCAAATGTTTAGTTAAAAAAAAAAAAACCAAATGAAAGTATTGGATATTAGGACATCCATCCATTTTGCTTTAATTACTTTATCAAACATCGTTGTCGTATCATAGAATGTAATTAAAACATTAAACAAATTCGTTATTATTTCAAAAATAACTTAACACGTAATTTTACATTATTTTTTAATAATTTATACATACTTTTACCGATGGTTTCTTAATTTTTTCGTCTTTGACTTCATCTTTAACTTCTACTTTTTCGTCTAAAGTTTTCTATACAATTATAAACAGTTTTATTAAATTTTTTAAAAAAATATATTATATTCAAATTTTTAACATGAAATTAAATAAACATGGACAATACAGATAGATTAAGCAATGGGACATACTTTTTGCTCCAATCACAATTACAAAAGACTTTAACATTTAATAAATATTTTTATACTCTAAATAAACATCATTTTACAACTAAATAGTAAATATTGGTCGTACATTATTTTAATAATTTATGCATACTTTTATCAATGGTTTCTTAATTTCCTCATCTTTAACTTCAGTTTTTTCATTAGAAGAATTCTAAAAAAAAATATTTTATTCATATATTTTGATAATGCATCACATTAAACTTCAAAAGTTCAAAAAATCAGACACTGTGAAGCAAAATAGTTGTTGAAACCTCGAATATTTTCGATATTTTTCATATAACAATGCAAGAATGGTAGGTATTGTATAATAATATATTTAATAATATATATTAATAATTGAAGAAAATGTCAGTCTTTATTATGAAATCTTAATTTTTCGTTAGAAAAAAACTAGTTATAGCTTCTTCCTCAGGTTATATACTAGATTACATACAGTTAGATACCTACATCTCAACTATTATTATTATGAATTAATTCCAATTATAATCACAATTTAACTTTGAACATTAGGTACAATAGGTATTTAAAGGTAAGTATATAAAATATATAATTAATTTTAATTCTTATTGCAGTGTTTTTTTTTTTTTTTATTAATTGTGATAAATTAATGTAATTTATATTGTGCCGCCCGTTTTAATATAAATCGATATATTTTGATATTTACTGTAATAATGAAAATTTGATTGTGTGTATGTTATAGAGGAATTTATTGACTAACTTAGTATTCTCAGTTTAAAAATTATTACCTTCAATATTGAAGATCTTCTTTTTTCTTGATCTTTTTGCTCTTCTACTGTAGTAGTTGTAGTGCTCTCTGATGATTTCTAAAATATTGAATCATTTAGTAGAATTGTAATCTATTAATTGTATCATATAATTTTAAATGAATTACTTTTAATATAGATGATCTCCTTTTTACTTCAGGTTGTCCATCTTCCTTTTGCTCACTTTCATTAGTGGTCTATACAAAGTACATTTATTCAATCATAATATTATTATTTAAAAATATTTGAAACATATTGCAAAATATAAACCATCACTAAATTATATTTTAAGGCCTACTGTTTTAATTAATATAAATATTATGCGTACAATTTAAACGATAAATAAATTTAACAAATAAGCATTTTAGATATATAGAACGATAATTATAATGTGAAATTTAATGTGTAAAATATAGATCATAGGATATTATAATGAATTGTGATAGTTCAATTATTTATTGTTTGATTATTAAATTTTTACGGAATATAAACAACAAAGGGAGCTACAATTAAAAATTGTATGACCTTCAATAAAAATGTAAAATGTACGCAAGTATATCGAAAAATGTATTTAATAAAAAAACAATTAGTTTCAGCTATCTTACTAACGTAATTTTTTAAAAAGGTATTTTCGTTTTACATTGCTTCTAATCTTCTATATAAATAACAGGTTGAAAAATACCGAATAAATTAATCCAAGTGAACACAATTATCATAAGTTTTTTTATATTCTAACTGTAAGAATTCTGTGCAATATTTTTGTTAAATGGTTATTCTAAACTTATAAACGATGTTTCAATTTGAAAACATTATGGTATAAAAAATATGAATACAATTAACACATTGTTATAAGATCAACAATTTATTTATTTAGATCTAAATATAAGAACATTTATTGTGAATCACTTTTTTTCTTATACCACAATGGTAAGTTTTGGACAAATATAACAATACAAATACGTGAGCAGTGGTATATCCAGAGGGGGGGTATTTCGGTGTTGTAATTCTCCCCACCCTACACCCATTCGAGAGTATTATGAAAAAAATCTATATTATAAGTGCTCCAAGTATTTAAAAAATATGTTATCATATGGTTCTATTTTATATTTGATGATATTATTAGTTTGACAACTTCAATGGAGAGTGGGCCAGTGGGGTTAAAATTTAATATTATAAATTATAATATTATACTCTATAGTTGTCCAGTAAAATGTTAATTTCTTACCTTAAGTATTGAAGATTTTCGTTTTACTTCTGGTGGAGCATTCTCGTTAGTTTCGGTCTCCGTAGTCTTCTAATTAAAATAAAGCGTAGATTTCAGATAGATCATAAATTGCACGATACACAATAGTAATTAGTAAATAATATGTTTTGTAATTTAATTTATACCTTTGTTGTTATTGAGGATTTTCGTTTTACAGTTTTTTCTTTTGTTTCTTTAACTTCCTCCTGAAATGTATTATATTTTGTTTACAATTTCTTATACTAATGACTTTAAACACTTTTAAAAATAATATTATTTTCCTAATCTTATCATATATCTTACCTCTTCTTTCTCATCAACTTCCATTTTTTCTATTTTAAAGACAAACAAAATTACCATTATATTTAGTACTTTTATATACCTACTAATGGATATTATTACACTCACCGAGAATGTTAAGTTCTGCCGATGATTCATCACTGCCAGCAGAATTTTTAAACACAACCTTATAGGTACCGCTGTGTGATATTTTAGTTTTTGTGATTATTAAACTTGCACGTTTTCCATCAAATTTAATAATTGTTTCTGATGTTTCCGTAATTTGTGTTGTGTTTCTAAATAATTTATTTTATGAATAATTCGTAATTTTTCATAAAGATTTAACATTTTTACTTAATATTTAATTTCTTACCTGTACCATATGACTGTGACTTGCTTATCAATTTTGGATAAACTAGAAACGAATTCTATTCGTTCACCTTCATTAGCACGCTATAATAATAAAATATTACACTTAAATATGTTATTAACCTTACCAAATAAATATAGGTAATACATAAACATTTATTTTATATATTATGTTACTTAAAAAATATATAACTCTAAAAATATTATGTTACTTAAAAAATACTCACTAAGTTTTATTAATCACCAATTCTTAACATCTTTTCGAGGATGATGTTATATTATAAATTTGAGTATATTTTGAATCGCATAAAAAAAACTGGCACATGAAGCATTAATACATTTTTTAAACTTGCAAATTACAAAATAAAATAAAGCAAAATAAATTAGAATTATTTGCATTGTAACATGATTAATTAAATAACCACCTACAAAAAGCAAATTATTAACAAAAAATAAAACATAATATAATACAATTATGTACATTGTACAATACATCCATTTGGTAATATTTTGATCACATTTTTGTCAAAATTCAAATTGAATTTTTTCATTTTCTATATTTTATATTTATTGTGCGATAGATGTAGGTAACTACATACAACATACGAGTAGGTACCTATGTAATATACATGTTTAAATATGTTAGTTATAAGTGTATAACTTATAAATGATATAATAGTCGATAGTCGTATGTAGTTATGAAGTATATAATTTTAAATTGATTTATAATTGATTTTAAAAAGTGTTTAGATCAATTTCAAGCCATTTATACGACGGACCGTTTTATACTGGTTTACGGTATACTATTTGGTTTATAAGTTAATAACAGCAATATATTATAATATACTTAATATTATAAAAATGTATAATAGGTATAATATGAAAGTGACTTCTCGGGGTGGTTTTTTTGGTAATGTGGGTTGTGGATTGCTTTAAATTAATAGTTGTTTTGGATATTAACTAAATGCGTTTTAATTTTTGCACAATATCATCGAACCATTTTATTATATTTTGGCTGCAATTAAACATATTTTAATTAGATACAATAAATTGTTTTGATTTTAAAATGTCACGTGAAAATAATAATTAAAATTGATCTTTACAAATAAACTGAAGTTTAATTTCACTAAAAAATACAAAATAATAATTTATTGAAAAAGCATGGAAAACGATGACTTAGATAGTCATAGATATTCTACTCCTGCCGAATTTAAGGAAAAGGTACGGAAAGATGTACAGTATATCAGGAAAGTTCCCAATAAAGATAATGAATTTAAAACGAAAATGTGGGAAGATGAGCTAGAGAAGGAACAAAATAAAAACCTAGAAGTCAATGATTGGTCAATGCACGATGGTCAGTATCCTCGATTGGGACCAATAATATTTAACAATAATAATAAAGAAAAAGACCCATCAAATGAAGATATGACTGAAAAAACATAATAATATATTGAATCAAATCGATTAGTAACAATAAAACACTTGCACATGGTACGCAATTTTGTGTAACTACTTGATAGAATGTTATACTTCAATAATTATCATATTTACTAATTACATAATAGTAAAAAAAAAATTATTAAGAATATACCGTCCGCGAAAACTGGATACACTCAATAACTCAGTTACCTACATTACTCAGAACCGTATACATTTTAAAATTGTGTCTGCGGGAGATTGATGATATAATAGTCTAGTTCCACGTTCCGCAAACAGAATTAAAAAATATGTTTAGACTTCCTATAGGGTACTGAGTAATATGGGTAATTTAATTATACAGTATTACAGTCTACCCTGTTTTCGCGGACACACGGTATAGGTATACATATATGTCTAAAACATGAATACCTTTATAAAATTAATTTATAACACAATGTTTACCTGATCATTTCGAAAAAATATTCTTCTCTATAGAATCACTTTAATAAAAAAATGTAACTATTTTAAGAATATGTACCTATACATGATTATACTTTATAAGTTCCATTTGTTAGTTTAATTAGTATTGAAAATGAAAAAAAAATCACACGAACACTACGTTTATCCTTAGTACTCACGATTGATTTTAGTTTCTCATCAATAGATGGTTTTTCTACTTTTTCTTCTGCAACTTCTTTTACTTCGATAGGACTTGATACTACTTCACCTTTTTCGTTTTTAGCAATTAAATTGTAAATACCCTTGTCGTTGGAAGTTGCATTTTTCACTTCTAATTTTACCACATACTCTCCCTAAAAGAACAATACAGCTTGGTACACGTTTCGAATTACTAATTATATTATTATAA
Organism: Acyrthosiphon pisum; assembly: GCF_005508785.2. Lineage (NCBI taxonomy): Eukaryota > Metazoa > Arthropoda > Insecta > Hemiptera > Aphididae > Acyrthosiphon > Acyrthosiphon pisum. The sequence continues at coordinate 82,364,659 of NC_042493.1, forward strand.
TAATAAAATTGTTACATCATTAACGCGTTCGATTTTCGTTTGTCTTGTAACGTTGTCTTTGATCACAGTGTTGTCTTTTTTCCATATGCACTGGGGTTCGAAAATGGACTGGATGCGACACTCAATGACAACGTTTTTAGTTCTTGATATTGTGACAACACGTGGGACTTCTTTGATCACCGGTATTACTGTAATCACGGATAGATATAAAAGTTAATAATTTATATTTAATGGGGATGTGTTTTTTATATTTACTTTCAATATTGAGTGTCAGATTTGCATTCAGTTCACCATTCCCGTTTTTTATACTGCATTTATACAACCCCGTGTCATCTTTACCTGGGTTCTAAAAATGTTATATTCAAAATTAATTAGTAATTGGTCATACCGTGTATATTATGATAATACAGAAATGTATTTGCAATTACTTGCAGTCTGCAGATTTACAATTAATTATAAATAATACCTTCAATTCCAGGCATATGTAGTAAGAATCGCCTTTTTCCTCGACTCTCCAAGAAAGTTTGGAAGTTTGGACCAATATCTTACCATCAAGGTACCAGACCACTTCTGGTTTGGGACTTGCCTTCACAGTGCAATCCATCACAACTAGTTTACCGTTGTTTTTGGACTGTATTCTTGGTTTAATTAAGAATGTAGGAGGCTCGCCTTCTGGTTCAGGATCAGTTTCGATGTTTAGATTTAAGTTCGCATTGCTCTCACCGTGTTCGTTTTGCACGTGACATCTATATGTGCCACTGTCCGGACCAATCGGGTCCTATAATTAAATATTATTATTATTATTATTATTCTCCCTAATCGCATAATCTTTACATTAATAGACAATAGTATTATACCAATAGTAAAACATAAATATTACCTGTATCAATAACAGTATTTCGTACGTATTTTCTTGTCCGGTAACTTTCATAGAAATTTTTGACGTCTCCGTGACAAGCTTCGTACCTTTATACCACGTGACCTCTGGCTTAGGATTAGCTGTGCAATTGCACCGGAGTGTAATTAGTGTGCCAGATTCGTTTGGAATTATTCGAGGTTTCTCGATAAACGATGGTGCAAATCCAGAACTACTATCACCACCTGAAATCAAAATGGGATTTTTTCATTTAAATATTTCACAATATTTATGTATCTTAAAAATTAAAAATATACATATGTATGTATATAAATATATTTATTAATATTAATACCCACACCTTAATTTTATATGTTACAAAATTATTATTATTCACATTAATTTATTACTGGTATTTAACATGCGCGGTTGTAATGGAAGTATAGGGTACAATTGTGTACAAGGTTGTATTATATTAATATTTTTGTTTGGGTATACCTTGGAAATTCAATGATATGTTTGCATTGCTTTCACCAAATATATTACAAGCATTACAACGATAATTTCCACCATCTTCTTTGGTGGGATTTGTGATTTCTAATCTAAGTAAATACATGTCTTTTCCAGTTGTCTTTTTGGACATTCTAATCCGTCCTGTATCTAATATGAGTTTAGATGCTTGATACCAGTTTATTTCTGGCATAGGATTAGCTTCCAGCTCACACTCCATAACCAAAACATCCCCCTCTTGGTGTATCACTGGCTTCTTAGGAAACCTGGGTTGCTTTCCTTCTGGTATTCTAAAAATATAAAACCGATGAAAAATATGTTAAATATTTATTTAATAAGCCTTATACGTTTGTATACTTTATAATATACAATAAAGAAAATTGTTTAATAAACATAATGGTGGAAATAATTTCTTACTTATTTGATTAAAAACAGAAAATTAAATATAAAATAAAACATCATCAAGTGTTGCCAAAACACTAATATTTTACACATATATATTTTTCCAACAGTTATAGGCGCGAATAGCGTCGGACTGAAAGCTAAGCCCCCCCCCCCCTAAAAAACCTGATCATTTTACGCCACATTGGAATATATGAAAAAATTCAAACACAATTAATGCCTATTTCAGCGGTTATTAATTGCCTATTCAATTGGACATAATATTTATATACTATGATCTATAAATACATTTTTTGAGCGTTATAGTAATTATTTATGCCCTTCGTTGACTGTGGTCTTAAAGTTTGACAATTAGGAATTTTTATTGGGGATAGTTACCTACTACCAAAATGAAAAAATATTTTTTGTCATGTTGAGTACCTATTACAATTTAAACGTGTTGCCTTAATACCAATCTTTTGGAAAGTTTAAATATGGAACAATAACAAGAAGATGTGAACAGAAATTGGAAATAATTGACACTTATCATATGCATAAATTTTCATTATTATTATTTTGCAAGGACAATAATTTTCGTAGCCAACGAATGATTTTGAAAACAACATGAAATTTTAAGGCTGACTGAAGCCTACAAAAATATGCACAAATCATACTGATAATAATTTATTAATTTACGATTAGGCATTTGATATGGACTAAAATTGAGTACCTTAAATAAGCTTATAATATGATTTTGTTTTGAAACATAAACCAATATTATGTTGTTATTTTTATTTTTAATCGTAAATAAATTTTGAATATATGAATATACTTAAGATAATTTGAATGATATTTTATGTTTTTGTAAGATATTTCCAACATTCCTGATTACCTACAATACAGTTGAAATCTTGATTCGTAAAATATATACAGGAAATTTAATGACTATAGAGAATGATACACTATATATCTATAGCATCACTATATATTTATTATCAATAAAACAAACATTTTATAATTTTTAAATTGTATTTTGTACGTAATTTAAATACAATTATTTACTCTACATTTTGACTTGTATTATGTAGGACGTAGCACGTAGGTATGTTATATAGGTTCATAAAAAAAAAATAAAAAAATAATTTTTTAAAAACATGCTTTTAAAACAATTTCTTAATGGAACTTCAAGCTTATCAAGATATTACTAAAAGTGTTTCTAAAATGTATTTGTTGCAAAATGTTTAAAACTTATGAATTACAAAAAACGAAAA
>NC_042493.1:82368025-82375146 GCF_005508785.2 Acyrthosiphon pisum
TAAAAATTTTGCAACAAATACATTTTAGAAACACTTTTAGTAATATCTTGATAAGCTTGAAGTTCCATTAAGAAATTGTTTTAAAAGCATGTTTTTAAAAAATTATTTTTTTACTTTTTTTTATATTATAAACATTTTTTGAAAGCATAATTTAATTAAATTAAATTTTTTTTTTTTAAATGTTTTAAATGTTTTTTTTTTGGGTCATGTATTGTCACCGACCCTAGACCTCCATAAAAAATTTGAGCCTCCTAGGTCATGTGGAAGTGATTTAAATTGAACTCGCAAGATTTGAAGACAACAGGAATGAATTAAACATTGTGAGTTAAAGAAAAGCATGTAAAAATATTGTGGTTAGGCGCCATCCATTACTGAACAATTACTTAATATTTATAGTTAAATAATACTATAGTATAAATATGAAAGTTAAGTTATTTCAAAATTAGATCGGTTAAAAAGAACATCCGAGTAAAGTAATATGGATTTTAAAGTTTTCGCAAAAAATATGTATTTTTATGATAATTATATCTAAAACAAATAAGTATAATTATGACTTAAAATATTTTATAAAAATAGTTTTCGCCACATTTATTATACTAAACATTTATTTATGGAATTAAATTTATAGTAAAAGATATATTTTACTTTATTTATTCTAATACGCATTGTTTTACTATAATACCTTGCCCATAAAAATATATTTATTAGGTACGTCCTTTAAGCATAGATTTTATATTTCATATAAAAATAAAAAACAAAAATGTCTTTATATGGAATTGTATTGTAATGTAATATGGCAGTACAGAAATTGTCATAAAAATAAAATAATCAATGGCAAAAAAGTATTGATCAAACATTTATCCTAAAGGAATATTCAATGCTTTCTAAAAATTAAATTAGTACATAATATTATCATAAATGCATATATCTGTGCTTATAATTTATAATTTAAACTATGTCTGAATTAAGGCATTATGAGCACGTGATAATACGTGGAATATACAATAAATGATAAAGGTAAGTATTCTAGAAATACGGCGTAGGTACGTATTATATAATTTTGTTATTTTTATTTAAAATTTCTTAAATTTATTTCTATCAAATAATTATATTTCTTAAGATATTTTACTTACTTAAGGTGGCCCTTATGGTCGTCATTTAAATTCAAATTTACATTAGCGACACATTTGCCATGGACATTCATTGCCTCGGCTCTGTATTCTCCACTATCCGCTTCTTCTGTATTGGCTATTTCCAGCTTAGCCAAGTAATACAGTTTTTGATCTATATTTAATGACGAAGAATACTTACTACCCTTCACAATATTTTTACCATGGTACCTATAGTAGAAACACGACAAATCGAATAATATAATTATTATTAACGCGGTAGTGAACAAAAACAAAAATGTATTTGTACTTACCACTGGACCGTTGGTTTTGGATCTCCCACTAGACGACATTCTATAATAACGTTTCTACTATCTTCAGTCTGTGTAATTATGGGCCTTTCGGTAAATGTGGGCTTTATCCCATCTTCAGGTACAGGTGCTTCGTCACCTAAAGTGAAAACTTACTGAATACCTACAGTTCACCACCGTTTACCACAGTGTAGGTACAGGTAATCATAATAACTGTATGTCATATTTTATATGTATAACACACAACCATAACATTTACACAATAATAATCTTATAGTATACATAATTGCACTTACACTATACTGTATGAGACCACCTTAAAATTGATTACCTATATATCTTATAAATATTTATATAATTTTATGTGGGTGATGTTTGGGATCATAAACCGCGCATTTTTAAAAAAAAAATAAACCTGTTTACCAATAAATATATTTTATACTTATGTATATTTTCATACGTAATTTACATATTATTAATTTTAGATTGTTGAAAATAGTGAACTCACACGTTATTAAATACTACTGCGTATGTTACAAAGCTAATGTATTAGAGTAATAATATGATTTAATTACAGTTCTCATTATGATAAGCGTTCAATTCAAAACCCAAAAAATAAAACACCAAGAAATATTTTTTTTAAGTAGGTACTTACTGGAAATTGTTTATTTGTATTTGTATTTATTACACACTTAAGCTGTAAATTCCTATTATTTTAAAATTTGAAATACCTACCGTATTTTTGATATTAAACGTAACATTTTTTTTGGTTTTAATAAATAATTTTACAATTATAACATTAAGTATCGCTATATTATCAGAGTGGATTCTAAAGAATTCGAGATTCTATAAGGGAAAAACAATTTTAATCATTTAAGACACGATAAATAAATACAAAACTAGATTTAGAAGTAACAATAAGTAGGTATATGACTATTTGAGAAGATGACATAATATTGTAATAATATTTTCGATGTATAAGCTTTTCAGTTAGATACCTACTAATTGAAAGTTAAGTATGAACGTACAATTTTAAATTGTAACCTTGACGGATAGAAATTTGCCTATGACGTTAAATATTCTTATCATATCTATATTACATATGTAATCAATATTCAATATACATTTAACAGTTATTAAGTTCATTAAATCCAAAAATAATAGCAAAACTATCTTCTAAACTACTGATTCCCGAGTTATCGAAAAATAAATAACTTTTCATAACCTTTATATTAAATCTCTCTCGTAGCAAGATGTTATAAAATGGTTTGTGCAAAATACATTTTAAAAATCTACCTACCTACCTAACTTTATTATGATTTAACACGTATCCTTGTTAAACGCGAGTTTAAACATCACGTGAAAGTTCACTCAACAAAAAAAAACGATTCATTGTGATATCGTGTATTATCAGATTTATTAGGTGGGTATACTCAATAAACATACATTTTTGTGCCTACAAATACTCATATACTTAATGTATAATTTTATTAGGGTACTTAGGTATTTAGGTACCTATTAAAATAACTTTATGACAATTATTAATTTTTCTAACTAAGTAAAAATTATACATGCCTAATTAATTTAGCTTGTCCTAAAAGTTTTAAATAAATTAAAAGAAAAAATACCTTGTACGAATTTGAGTTTTGAAATGAACCCATCAAAATGCAAAATTATCATATTTGTATAGATAATTCATGATTTCATATTTAAAAAAAGAACAACTCCTTTCACATAGCAATATGTATATCACACAAACAGACGCACAAAAACCAATCGTAATAGTTGTATAATAGTACACTATATTTACAAGTTTCAACTAAAGTCACTGAAAAATTCATTCATACCACACAGTTATGCAATAGACTATTGGCCCAATCGCATTTGGATAATCTAGTTCTTTATTGCATCGCCCACACAAAATATTTTTATTACTACAAATTAAAGTCTGTATTTTAATGGTTAAGTTAATTTAATTTAAAATTTATTTTTGAATTTAATTTTTTATAAATATGATTAGCTCTACAATAAACAAGCAAGAAAGCCAAATTCTTTAAACTGTAATTATGGTCAATCAAAATACTTAATGTATAAGTATAAGTTTAGGTACATAATATATTATAATACGTGTAATACATATTTAAACATTGTTGATACTTACTGTCAAAATTAAGACTAATTGTTGCATTACTTTCACCCAATTCATTTTTCGCTGTAACTTTATATTTTCCAGCATCTTCAACAGTGACGTTTCTTATTTCTAGAGTTGCTAAATAGGAATGTCCATCTTTATCTACATATTGCTGTAAAAAATGAATAAAGAAAAATGAAAAACGGATCTGAGAACCTTATAGTTGTGTGTTAAATTAAAAATTGAAGTTTAGGTAAAACAAAATTGTTATTTTTCTCATAAGTTAAAAAAAATGACGTTTTTTTAAATTAAAAAAAAAAAAAAAAAACATTTTTCTTGTTTTATAAACCATGAAGATTCAAGTGGTTTAGAAACCTTGACTTTCAATTTAAAAATAAATAACATTATTTAGGTACCTACAAAGATGAAAATGTGACCCTGATGAATTGGAATTAATGCATTATGATTTATGAGCTATTGTATTGGAGAAAGTATTTATAAAGCTAAATTATTGGAAGTACCTACTCTTTTTTTCTGTTATTATTTATTGCATATTATAATCTACAATTTCCACAAAGAATACCTAAATTGTTCATTATTAATTTTCCATAAATACTAATATTTTAGTAATTAGTAATACATTCCTAAAATATTATAAATAGAAATATTTTCTACCGAAAATGGTTCATTTTATTTCGAATATATTTAGATATATTAAAAAATAAATATATTTTTCAAGATAATAATTATTATTCACACCTTATGTCTAGGAGATTCAATCACTGGTTTTCCACCGTGAATCCATGCAATTGTTGGTTTTGGATCAGCTTGAATAATGCACTCGAATAAAAGTCTCTTACCATCATCTTCTTGTTTGATAGATGGCTTTTTTGAAAATGTTGGGGCCAATCCATCAATTTGTCTATAGTAAAATATATTCATTGTTATATTTATTGTACAATTTATAGGTTATAATAAAAAAGATAACTTACTTTTCATGCGGTTCGTCAACCGCTACAAAAAAAAAAAAAATTATTAATTTTGTTAACAATTATAGTTAATTTTAAGTAATAATTTTTTACAAAATTGACATAATATTATGATTATATGAATATAAATCAAACCTAAGTTCCTATTCCATTACTGAGTGCCTAATTCATTATTTTAAAGTTCAAATAAAGCTCATGTAGGTACTTAGATGCCTATCTACTTTTTATTATATATTGATTCTCAAATCGAATATCACAGATTTTCGAAGAATCTCGTTGAATAAGGGTTCCCGAAAAATTATTCACCTGGTGGGAAGGGGAAGGGGTATCTTCAATCTTCGTGCGGAGCCAATGTCGTTGAATTAAAATAATTTTTATATATTGCTTAATATTGCTTAAAATTAATGTCAACAACGGGAGAAACGAGAAAGTTATATTTTATCGATCCAAACATTTTCCAAAAAATAATCAATTAATATTTGTATAATACTGAAAGACATTTTTATAATTTATTCTTCACTTGTTCATTACGTCATAGGAACCAATTAAAAAATGTAAAACCCGATTAAATATTCTTTTAAATGTAGATACGTTATATTGGGTAGGTACCAGCAGATTAATTATTAAATATAATGCTATGGAGTAAATATTCTGGATGGATTATGTCAACGCCTTATAATTTTATAATAATATGAATAAGAATGATTACGGTTTTAAATTAAATCTTTTTCAATGCATAATATCCTTTTTTGTCGGATGATAAAACCATACAATGTCAAAAAGATATTTTATGATATTTCATAATTAAATGTTTTAACTTTGTATGTACCTAAATGGAGACGATTTTTAACAATTATTTTTACAACGAATTAAATGAAAATATCTAAAAATTATTTATTACCAATACCTACGTAACTATGGTTAAATCATGGTATTTTTCATACTATGCATAAATAAATAACCATGATATTATAAATAAATAATTTAATTTGGTAGGTATATTCAATAAATTATTAACGTACCTACTCATAAAGCATTGAAACTAAAATATTCGTATTGTTAGGTGTTTCTATACATATTTTTTAGCAAAGTAATTTTAAATGCAAGTCTCATTAGTAGAAACGTTTGGTGACAGAACTCTTTATCTATATTTAGGGGAATGCGAGTTTATTGCCAAATTTAACCCACTCAACTGTTCTCACTGGATCACTGTGTATTTTTACATAGACATAGTGCCAACATCATAAATGTTAACGAACTCGAGAAGATAGAAAGGCAATTTTTTTATAAAATATAATCAATTGTTATGTTCACGTATTAACTATAATGACGCAAATTGACTTTGGGAATTTATATATTATTATGAAATATTATTTATTAATTATGTACCGCAAGTGACTCATTGTATAATATCATTTAATATTTATAATATCAGAACATCATTTTTTTTTTTGTTTAGTTGTTATTTTGTAAAATATTTGTAGAACTTTTAACTCCCCCCCCCCCCAAAAAAAAAAAAAAAAAAAAGAAAAAAAAGTGTACAAACATAAATTATTACTTTTCTTTATAAAATTCAATACAAATTGAGATAATTATAAGAATTGATTTTAAAAGTCTACTTTTAAATAAAATACTAAAAAAAAATTTACCTAATCAAAAATATTAAAAAAAAATTAAAATACTTAAATAATTTTTTTTAAAAGATTTGTTATATCTACGTAATAAGTGTTAGAGAAAATAGTTAAAATTTGAATAAAAAATAACTAAGTTTGTAACACGTGGTTTTATTCCATAATATTAAAAAATATATCCCTACTAGCTATAATATATTACAGTGGCGCCGAAGTCCATTCTGACGTCGGGCCGTGGCCCGATGCACTTTTTTGAAAAATGTGGCCGGCCAGCTATATTTTATTTATTTCATAACTTTATTATGAGCATAAGTATATTTAAACCGTGATTATGAATAAATGTATATCAGGGTACCTCTATATTAAATAATTAAGATATTGAGGCCGGGAAGTTTTAAAATTGCCCGACCACATTTTAAAAACTTCGACGCCACTGATATATTATATTATTATACAGACTTACGAATTTTTTAAAAGTGTTTACTCAATAACTTTTCAAAATAAACCCAAACTTTAAATTTCTATAATCTAAAAACAGTATGAATATAAACTTGAAATATCTACAGTTATGTAGTTATTTTTTCAAACCATAGAGTATCCACCACATAACCATAAATCATAATGAATAATTTATTGTTTTTCGAGCTTGAGTATGATATAAGTATCATATTATTAATTATTGTATAGGTACATAAACGTATACGTTCTTCCAAATATAGTAAATAATATAGCAAATAATACCTACTATTAATTTATATGGTTACCTATATGGCTATATATTACATACATTTATATATTTATTATAAAATATGAGATAGAACTTAGTATCTTGATATGTATAATGTAAAGGTGTGTATCTACTTTTAAAAATAAAATTATTATAAATTATTTTAATCGTATTATTACTATTTTATAATGAAAATATAAAATAGAATCTAAATAAAAACTAT
>NC_042493.1:82375196-82402226 GCF_005508785.2 Acyrthosiphon pisum
AAAATCTTAAAATAAAAATAATAAAATACGAAACGTCATATAATATTTAAAAAAAACTTTCATTTCTAGTTCAAATACATAAATTACTTAGGCATTTAATTTTCTTCATCAAATTAAAAATAATACTTATTTATAATATAAGAGGACCCGTGTGAACATTTCACACATTTAGAAAAAAAAAATGAGTTCATGCCAAAATGTTCCGACTGCACTGTTTTAACCATAATGACTTATCCTTTTACACGAAAAAATGCAATCTCCCAAGTATCGTAATTAAAATTGTATGTTTTTATGCTCAAATACTAAAGAGGTACCTACCTAAGTCAATATTAAAAAAACAATTAATAACAAAATTATTGCGTTACTCACGGCTGAAATTCAAATTGATTGATGCTGCCACTTCACCCATTTTATTTTTTGCTTTAACCTTATAAAGGCCAGCATCCATTTCGACCACATCATCCAGCTCGAGGATAACAACATACGTGTTGGTAGCCACTGCCTGGATTTTCATTACGGTCCTGTGGTCTTCGGCCAGCTGAGTCTCGCCCCGGAACCATGTGATTTCCGGTTTGGGACATCCCAACAGTCGGCATTCAAATATCAATCGGTTGCCTTCGTCTTCCTGTCGCAATTGTGGCTTCTGCGTGAAGCTAGGAGCGAAGTCTTCGGCTACGCCCATCGTTATAATGTGCAAGCCGATTGGTGCTCAATGGCGAAAAATAATACTGAAGTCCTGTGTGCTCTAGTGTGGAGGGACTTTACTTGCTAATTTAACAATTCAATAACATCCTTCGTCCTTTACGAGGAATTCTACATAATATCATTCTGAAAAAATGCAACATATAAATCGATAATTTTTATAGGTAATGTTATGTGTAGGTATTTCGTTATAATAAACGCATGAAGAATTTGCATAAATTGGCAATTGATACTCGCACATCTTGTAACGAAATTATTTTTAAATTAAAAGCTTAGTAGATAATATATAATTATAAACCGTAGATAATAAAATATTTTTATTTTTATAAAGAATCATCATTAATTATAAATCAAATAATTACCTAATCATTACCTACTAAGTAGGTACCTACTGTTAGTTATAATTAGATGTGAATGTGTAAATTGTATATTGCACCATGACATGTAAATGTGTAATGTTCATTATATGCCTACGCATAATTTAACTATAATTTATCATTATAACACATTTAAACTGCAAACTACAAAATGTTATACTATTCTATTCTAAGCCATTATATACCTACTAAACACAGTTGGAATAGCTAACACATGGTTAACCTAGTAGGAGGAGTGTATTTTGTATTTATTTAATATAATCAAGTATTTCAAATACAGATTCAAGTTCAGATTTTAGTACAATTAATTGGTGGAATTATAGTTTTCATAACTTTTAAGGTTAAATCGATCAAATATTTAAACAATTTTAAAAGGTCAATAAAATACTGATCATATGGGTAATATAAATTTTTATTGATTTTTTCTGAAATAATTCTCAATTTTCGTAAAAATTCTTTACATATTATAATAATATGTAAAACGTATTGATTAAACACAAAAAAAATAGTATAGTGAAGTAAAGAACATATTAATATAATTTTTAATTTATTTATTTATATAGGAATGTAATATTTAAATTAATAATTATTACAATCTATCATGTATAATATGTGTGTAGTAAGTATATTGGTACCATAAATAAGTCATGTATGATATTGTATTGTAATTTTGTAATTCTGAAATATTTAGTTGTATGAAATATGAACTGCAAGTGCAAAAGTATGTTACACTACATTAAGACATATTATACATTTTATGTATAGTTTAATAAGAAAAAATTGTAATTATTAAATTTTGTGCCAGAAAATAAAATATATGGAAATGTAATCCTTGATTTCAATCTAAAATTAATTTATGCGTGAAACCAAAAACATACACACGATTCAATCACATATTTTTATTACTAATGTACAACCAGTGATGATTACACAAAATTGTGCTAAATAAATGTGTAACTACTCGCAGTATTGCGTAATAATTTTACTCGTAACTCATACATCTCCGTCTATACTTCGATGGAAGTTAACATGTTGCACAGTGTTCAGTGTAAAACATTATGGTGTCATGGTGTTTGATACCTACTATATAGTATAGTATATACAAATCGTTTAACGTATACAAATGTTTATTTTTCTCTACGTGTATAATGTATATATTATATATTTCTCTTTTTAAACGTAACATTAATATGGCTAGTAAACTATTTTTACACAATTTTATGTATGGAAATCACATGGTCGCATAGGTATTTACTATTGAGAAATTTATTTTGTTCTCCAACATATAATGATATAGATTACGGTACATCAATTGAAATTTGATCGGAGAAATATGAGTAGGAGCGGTACCTAACTGATGAATAAGAAAACTATAACAGTTTCTAAAAATAAAAATGTTCACACTTAATTAATTTACTGAAATATTTGTTTCTAGTGCTTAAAAAAATAGTTTGCGTACCGAATACTTCTACAAAACAACTTTTTTTATTCGGCTTGCCCCGTCACAACTGTGGAACTTCATATTTTTGAATGCGAAGCTATTGTTGGCGCAATAGGTTAGTATATTCTGTTATAGTAGATATATATTTATGACAACCGTGGTTCTAAATTAAAATAAATTTTAGTTTGAAATGATATTTATCAGATTTTGTTATATTTATGTGTAACATATACAATATTCACGATACCTACAACCTACATGGCTTGTAAAGAGTATGTTTTATTTAGATAAAACATCTAACGATAATAATTAGCGAAAACTAGTAAATAAAGTGGGAAAATGGCCAATGGGGAAGATAAATAACTCGTTTGTATGTTTAAAAGAAATTAATATAAATGTGTAAGTATAACACAGCAAAAACATGAATTTTAGATAGGTGTACCAGTACATTAAATGGAACACTGTCCAAATATAACTATACTAACCTATTTAATAAATTCATTTACGAAGATTTTATTTTAACAAATAAGTAAAATTTATATTTATTAAAATATGTAGGTACCTATATTATTTCGATTTCATTCCAAAAATTATCTGGCTCGTTAGCCGTAGATCATAATCATTATTATTTATTATGCTGGTAAATATACAGTTTCATACCTTCATTAAAAATTTGGATTATAATATAATATATTAAAATAATACTAATGGTATATTTTATCATATTCATACATGTTTCCTATATTTCTTATTTAATCAAATACCTATTATAAACATTGCTATAAAAAGTGATTAAAACTAATATACTCGTAAAAAAATCAAATTACCGATTGATTAATTTTATAGAATAAGACTATATTTTACGATTTTTGTAACTTTTGTTTGAACTCTATTACTTATTACATATCGACTTAGGACTTATTTGTTTGAAAACCAAACTTAGTCTTAAAATAGTATTCAAAGATACAAATCGTGTTTGAAAATAGCTAGGTACCTATAGTCAAAACCAACAATATAGTTTTATTATAAATGCATTGTTAGAATTTTTGCATTGGAAATTGTATCAACATAATATGTTGATATTATCATTATGGATTCAAGCTTAAATTACATAGGTATATTTTAATAATTCAGTGGTTGTCGAAATGTATTTTGTATTATTGGTCGATACTTGACTATGAAGAACAATATAGAAGAGCTTCAAATATTTTATGTATACCATCCACTCTAGCATTCATTTACGCTGGCTCAGAGTAAAGTTTAATATTAGAAAATATGTACACTATAATTAGCATTTCGGACAAGCTGTACAATACTACAATATACAATATACTGAACAGTATAACAAATGTCAATAAATATTTGTAGTATAATTTATTCTGAGTGGTGATTGTACAAAGTATTTCATTTAATATACACATCGAATAAATACTAAACGTAATATTAAAAAAAAAAGTGGCATTATTATTATATACTAGTGTAAGTCGGTGTGTGTATGAGCGTGACTTATTAATTTAACGTAAGTATCAAGTCAGTTAAACACCAAAATACAATACTATACGTCTGGGTACTTGATGAAACTTGTCAAGACGGGGCCTAGCTATACCAATGTTTTGTTCAACTATTTAGAAACATTTTAACAAAATAATTATCTGAAGATTTCAAATTACATATACATGTGGTATCTAATGTATTCATGGATGCACGTAAATGTAGAAATTAAAAATAAATAAATAATAAGATATTTTTAGCGTTGTTTAAGAATTAGTAAGTACCTACCCACTGCAGATCTATATTCATAATGAATACAATAACGGGTTTATTAATAATGAAATGAGAACCTTATCATTAGAATCATAACCTACCTACTCTTTACTGAATTCAAAAATATTAATTAGTTAATGTAAGTTAAATTTAAAAAAAATTGTAGGTATATCATTCATTGTATGGAATCAAAATCACCATTTGTAGTGTAAACACATGCATTTAATTAATTAATACAAATATTTGTTTTCTATATTCTATTAATAAAAATACGTAATGATGATTTTTTTAATTCTTATTATAATTATCATATAGGTAAATTTAAGAATTTAAAATTACTTAACGCATGAAATGCATAAATTATTTTGTTCCATAGTTTTTTCATTATACACAATAATTAAAATTGCATAAAATAAAACTCAAATAATAAGCTTATTGTTTATTGATTATAAATAAAATTATAAATTATATTATTATATCTATAAACAATTATTGTCACGTTAAAAATATGTTAGGCAATATAATTTAAAAATAATCATACAAATTTATTTTCAAAACCTATTAAAATAAGTAAAATATAATCTATGTTTGAAAATATAAAACAAAATAATATTGTTGAGAATATTGTAATTTTGAATAAATACTCGGACCAAGTATAGCGAACAGTTTTTATTCGATTATATGACTGCATTATGCAATGCTTTTTTGTACCTAAATATATTGCATAAAATATGTATCATATATAATATTATTCAACATAATAATATTATAATAATAATAATTGTTTACTAATGAAAAGTTAGACTTACATAAGTTTTACATGAACAAATAGTAAAATGATTTTAAAACTAACTAATGAATTAAATTGTTTATATTTTCTAAAAATAGATAAGTGCCTATCAGATAATACTATTTTTTAAAAAGGAACAACTTAAATCATTTTTGTAGATTTGATTTATTTATGTCAAAAAAATGTAACAAAATATATATTCTTTTGAAACATTTGTAGATTTTTCGCAAATTAGATTCAATTTTTAGGTAGGTAGGTACTATTTACATAATATTTTACCTAAATTTCTATCAAATTAAAAAAACCTATATTTTTATTTATATATTTACATCGAATAAAACACTGTTTATTCTATTTTGAGTTTCTCGATGTTCTTTTGCATGAACAATTTAATTTTTGAAATCTATATTACCTATACCATGTATTCAAATTGTTATTAAAAAAATTATCTTCAATAGGTTAGATGGATAACAAAATAATTAATAACTAATACATAAACAACAGTGAGAAAGCTTATAGTTATAGAAGAAAAATCATAAGTACCAAAATTAATCATAATTAATCAAAATTATGTAAACTGTAACAAATTTAATAAATGTTGTTTTTGAAGTTTCCAAAATATTTGTTTTATAAAAATATATAGGCAACTAATTATATATTTATATATAAGTATGTTGTGTAATATTGATAATGATAGGTTATACTTCTACCTACACAAGTATTATATATTGTTATGTGTGTTCATGTGTGCAGTATGTATCTAATAAATGTATGTCAATCATATAATAATTAAATAAAACTATCTTATCAGAATATTATCAATATATTATGTTTTTTCATGCATTTCAAATGCAAATCAAGTCTAATGAAAATACTTGAAATACACAAAAATAATCATTTAACATTAGAAAAATAAATACAACATTGATTTTAGTAATGGATTTTTACCTAATTAACAAGGTCCTTGGAAAATCGTGATAGTAATCAGACTATTTAATATATAATATTTTAAGCACTGGTGTGGATTTTTGAAATAAAATATTTGAATTTGTTGAGTGTCACTAGATTTATTTAAAATAGAACGTCTACTTGTGGGAATTGGACCAAAACCAATATGGCGCGAGTGGACATAAAAATAAAGATGACTAATAATATTTACACTAATTTAGGGCGTGGACACTGTCCAAAATATCTTATTTTATGCAATCGTATACTCAATGTGATTACGCTATTAATTAAAATTGATCATATCGCCAATAACCTCCCAAACATATTTTATGATTGGATCGGACTCCATCACTGATAAACTGAATAGGTACCTACTTACGAAAGATCACGTCAACATTTAAAGAAATTTGATTGATATTAGACTTGCTGTTGATTTTATTACATATATAATTGTTTAAAAAAATACAAAAATAAAAATTGCTACATATAAGAAAAGTATTATAGCATGATAAAAAAAAATTTTTGGTTTTGATTTAAATGTATGTGTCACAAAGCTATCATTTAATTAATGTGGTTATTTATCATGTAAGTATGTTTTGGTATTGGATATTAAAAAATAAAAAGTATTATAGGTAACTTATTCATAGTATACATTTATCATAGTGATTTAATATTTTTTTTGTCTAAAATTATTATTTTTAAATATCGAAAGTTATAGACTTACAGTACAAAAATCGTATAGGTAGGTAAGCAATCGGAAAATACATTGGCTAAATTATTTGATAAACCCCTCAATCGCGTATCTAAAAATTAATTAAAATAAAACTAGGCATACATAAATTTAGCCAATTTTTTTTTTTTGAAATTCCCATATTTTGTTCACGGAAAAAATTGATCTATATAATATAGGAAAGTACTAACAAAATAAAATTTAGGTAGTCAATATTTGCAATCAAATATGTGTAAAATAAATAATTCATTTTATTCTTCAAACTGCATGCTTGGGTAAAACAATTTAAAATATTAACTAAAAAATAAAATGTGATTTTAATTCTAGTATAAAAATATACCACAAACCACGGAGTCTTTTCATTCTTCTGATTTATTTTCAAATAAGTTATAAGTTATACTTACATAAGTTATATTGTTTTAATTAAAATTATATTTTAATAAATTTAAATAATAATCGGTGGTTTAAATAATATAACAAACTAATAATGTTTTGATCAATACTTAAATAAATATAAAATAGTATAAACTCACCTACGAATAAGTTGCTCCATTATAAAAAAAATCACTTAACACAGCACATGACCACAACTCAGCGAGCACTAACAACGTCCATTCCTTCGTTCTTCCTCGAGAGATATTTTTAGCATGTGAATCTATCGAGAGAAACGTGATGCGGCCACAAATATTAAAAGAAAAAAAAGAATAGAACACATATTTCTGACGTCAGAAGTATTAACTAAATAGTTAAGACGACAGCATTTTGGATTTGACAACCCGTACACAATAATAGTATTTTTTCAATCATATGTTGATTGGCTTATATATATTTGTAAATATAAGTATATATAAAATTATATATAAATCAGATGAGCCAAATTTACATAGGCGTAATGACCAACTAACGTAAACAATAGGATTTGATAGACAGCTTTTGGATTGAGAACAAGAAATAATTAATCGGCAATTTTCCATCAATGAATGATAACGGCGAGCCAAAAACACAATAGTAACCATACAGGTAAATCGAATATCCTATAGATAACTTTCTTTTTTCTTATCAAACAAACGTGAAATACAATAACAATTAACGAAACCTCTTAATAGCGGACATATTTTGATCTAGACTTCCAGACACAACACTGTATCAAAATTAGGAAGATATGTATATTTTAATGGCTAGGTAGGTATATATTATAACTATAATAATATTAAGCCTTCAATTGCAAGGAATCATTTTTTCGATCCATTCGATAGTTGTATTACTATACAGTGTAGTACACTAGTAGGTACTTCTACTGCTCTGTAAAATTACATGTTTAATATTTATGCATATTATAGTAATACTATAAAATATATAATTATGTAAAATGTTTAGAAGTAATTAATAGGTAAATTAATAAATTATAATATTTTCCAATTACTGACCTTGCAAAATAATAAATAATTAATACATTAGACATTAGTAAATAGTAACTACAAACTTCATTGGAAAACAACAAATTGTCTTTATATAATTTAACTTAATTATAATATTAAAGATTACAATATTATATAGTTTTAATAACAACCTAAAATTATGTCAGAGCACCATTAGTGTTTTCCAACTATAACTTCACTCTGTCTTCACTAACATCCTTTTAAGAACTAAGAATTTGTCAATAAAAAAAACTCCTTCATTCCTTTCTAAATAGAAACATTTATTAATTTCAGATTTTTTGTATATCATTATATCTATATTAAAATGGATTTATAAAATAATGTGGCCTGGATTAGTTTGTAAATCCAAATAAACATAGGTACCTACAAAAATGGCTAAATATATGTTATATCTGATTAACAATCTATACCTATAACAGTTTAGTTAAGAATCGTACAAGCCTCTGAAAAAAGTGAGTTCACATTTTGATAAAAAATAATAGCATCCAGAAAATATTGTGCAGAGTAAACATATTTTAGATTTTGAGCGGAACTATGTAAATCCAGAATAATTTTTATGAAAATAGTATTAACTATTTTGACAAAACCTCGACAATTTGTTAATTATTATGTAATTAGAAATTCATAAGCGATTTTGTATTCTCACATCTAAGATTTTAAACTGACATTTGTTAGAAAAACTAGATACTTGAAACGTTCCCTAAATATCTATAATATTATTCTTATACACTTATACCTAAACATTTTAACTTTTTTTGAGCTACTTATTTATAAAAATTTTAGATTTTAGATTCTAAATGTATTGACTTTACCACGATGTGTATTTTTTTGTGTTTCTCTGTGTAAATCATAACAAGTCGAAATAGTGCATAAATTTAAACTTCAGTTTATTTTTTGATGGGAAAGTGAATCAAGTTGCTGCATTCGGAAGGTGCATTTGACAAAATTCGTAAAAATCACGAAAATTTGTAAATTACTTTGAGTTAGATATTCATAAACATTTTTTGTTTTATACCCAAGATTTGAAAATGTAATAAAATATTACTCATATTGTGTCTACTACCTTTATCAAACAAAAAATCTACCGGAAAGTCAAATTTTTATTAGTGTTTGAATTTTAAATTTTTACAACTTTTGATATTCACTCGATTTCTCAAGGAGTGGTTTTCTTATTTTGCTGTACTTAATTCAAAAACGAACAACCAAAGATAACTGAAATCTACTCCAATGTTTATTTTATAATTTTCTATATTAGATAACATTTTCAAAATATTTTGATTAAGTTTGAGCTGTTATTATAGCCATTTATAAATTTTTAATTTTTTTCTATAAATGCCAAAACAATTTTATTTGTTGGGTTAAAACTACTTGAGAATTTAATTCAAGGCACTTCACACGTTGTTACAATATGGATTTAAAAATATTAAAAATATATTATTGGCAAGATTTTGTTTATTAGCGTTTAAAGTTAAAAGCGTGACAAAATTTGTCAATTTGAAAATATTTTGTAGTTAAACATTAACTATAAAATATTCAATTTGTATAGCATAATATTGAAAATTTAAAACAAGGTTTCACGTAAGTAGTTAATTCTGTAACCAATAAATCTAAAATATAATATATAAACACAGTTTTTTAAAATATTTATTTTAAGTTCATATGTGGACGAAATTACATATTATTAAAACCAAGAACAACGATTTTATCTATTTTTGTGTATTTTATACACACTATGATATTTTCAAATGCAATTTTTTCGACAAAAATGAATTTAACCTACTGTAGTACTAATACCGAATATTAAATTAAATAAATTGCACTAATCACGCAATAATGTCATTAAATATACATACCTATTATAATATTATAGGCTGTCAGACCGTCTTCGCTCAGAATCGTTTTTCTTATACAATGATATTATTAGGTATATAATTGAATTCAAATTTAACATATCAATTAAAATGACTCTCTACTCTCTAGACACACAATGTACAGCAGAGCGTAACCCACTTACCCATTTTTCTATTTTGTAGGTTCTATATGTCATATTTTAGTTTAATGTAAGTATATTATACTAACTCAAAAATACATTTTAATTTTATTATTTCAAAAGAAGTTAAATAAAGAATAGTGGCTCTATTGAAAGTAACATTAAAACTAACCTTGTATTATTATAATTTTAGAGCTCAACACTTATAAGTATACATTTTATTAAAATAAATTATTATACTTGTAAATTTAAAAAAAATACTATGAGTCAACTTATAAATCTAATAAAAAAGATAGTTTTAGATTCTAACATCAAAATGATTGTCGCATTCAGTATAGTCCTTCAAAATTAATTGTCTCAAAAACAACTGGGAAGCTAAAAAAATTAACCTATAATGAAACTTAAGGAACAGTCCTTAATATTAGCTAAACCTACTCTGATCATTCAAGAAGTAATTTTGTATATTTCTTAGAAATATTGAAGGTATTTCCAATATTCATATAATTCAAAGCTATTGTTTTTACTTTTGGGGTATACTGGTAATATAGTGTATTAAGTATGTTTCAAATTAATACATTTTGTTTTGGCTTCTTAGCAATTCAAAAAAATTAATATTAGATTCTGAGTGGAACGATGAATGTATTGATTTGACAATGATGTATGTTTTTTATTTTTTTATTTTTGTGTCTGTCATCACCGTTTGGGGCAGTAAAAATGCTCCAATTTTCTTCAATAGTATCTTGTTTGATGAGAAAGTGAATCTAGTTGGTGCATTCGGGAGGTCAAAATTTGAAATTTCCAATAGTTTTCAAAAGCGCCGTGAAAAACAAAAGAAAAATTAAGGAAAAACGGGAATTTTTACGCAAAATCTGTTTTCGAGAAAATTGATTTTGGTTTTTGGTGTAACTTTAAAACGAATGACTGTAAATACTTTAGAAGTTTCAAGTACCCACAAATAATATTATACAATTATATCTATGATAGTAACACGGTTTGTTGTTGATGTATAACGCGTTACCTGATGGATATTGTGATATGAATAATTTGGAATTTATTATTGATACCTATTATAATTTATAGGTCAATTTTTTTTTAATACTACCTATAGATAAGTATACCTATAATAGGTATGTCTAATATCTAGACTGATGAACCATCTCCGCTCAGAATCGTTTTTCTTATACAGTGATATTATATCATTGAATTCAAATTTAATACTATCCATTATATGTCCCACTTGTAACCTGCTGTACAGCAGACCGACATCCACTTACCCGCTTTTTTTTTTTCTATGAATGTCAATAAAACTTTATTTGTCAAGTAAAAATACTTGAAAATTTAATACATGGCTCATGCTATATTGTTACAATGACATTTGAAAATATTAAAAGTCGATAGTCACAGTTTTTTTTTATTAGCATTTAAAGTTCAAAAATTGAGAAAACATGTAAAAATCACGAAAATATCAAATTATTTCGAATTTAATCGAGATTTCTTTTTAAATCTAAAATTTGAAAATGTAATATAAGATTCCTCATAATATTATCTACCTTTATCAACAAAAAAAGTGTCTACAAGAAAGTCAAATTAAATTTTTATGAGCGTTTGAAATTCATATTTTTACAACATTTGATATCCGCTCGATTTCTCATGTAACGATTTTCTTATTTTATTGTAATTAAAAAACGAATGACTGTAGATATTTGAAAATTTTACTGAATGTTTATATTAGCATTTTCTATATACGATAAAATTTTGAAAATAATTTGACTCTTTTTGAACTGTTTACAGACATGGTCAGTTTTCAATTTTTTAGTTTTTTTTTCTATAAATATCAAAAAAGTTTTATCTGTTGGGCCAAAAAGTGTAAAAATTTAATACAAGGTTCCTGATATATTTTTACAATAGCAGTTGAAAAATATTAAAAATACATAGACACAATTCTTTTTATAAGCATGTAAAGATCGAATTTTGACAAAATTTATCAAATTTTAATTTGAATAATTATTTTGTAGTTAAAAATATATAAAATATTCAACTTTTGTATCTAAGAATTGAAAATTTAGAATAAGATTCCACGTAAGTAATTAATTCTGTTACCAAAAAATCTAAAAAGTACATTCACACAGTTTATTTTTATAGTCATTTTAAGTTCAAATTTGAGCGAAATTACATATTAAAAACCTGGAATAACTATTTTAGTTATTTTGTTATGATTGTATAATATATTTCGTAGGTATACTTGAAACTTCTTAAGTATACTATTATATATCTATGATAGTATCACGGTTTGTTGTTGATGTATAACGCATTATAAGTACCTAATGAATATTGTGGTATGATTAATTTGGAATTTATTATAGGTACCTATTATAGGTCAATTTTTTTTTAATACCATATATAATATTATGTCTTATACCTAGACTGAAATACCGTTTCCGCTCAGAATCGTTTTTCTTATACAATGATATTATATCATTGAATTCAAATTTAATACCATCCATTATACAGTGACCCACTTGTAATTTACTTTACAACAGAGGGACATCCACTTACCCACCTTTTTTAACAATGAAGATTTAGAAAAGATCTTTGAGATTTGTAAAAGTTGGTAAATAAACGAATTGCTTACATTAAGTGTCATACTGTAATTAATGTGTTAAATTTGAATGCAATTATTTGAAACCATTGTATACGAAAAACGATTCTGAGGGAAGCCAGCCTAATATACTAAGTATATTTTATGATATTAATATATTATGGATAATAAACTAACTTATTTTACTATTAGTAATACAGTACCTATATTGAATTAATTTTATGGAAAACATTGCATTTGAAAATATCATTGTGTGTATAAAATACAATATAGGTAGGTACTACAAAAGTTTCAAGTAGGTACTAACAAATAATATTTTTTAATTACAGCAAAATAACTCTTTAGCAAAATATCTAACTTTTGATGCTTAAATTGTTGAGTTATATGATATTAACTTAAAATCTATTTATATGTACTTAACTATTTAAAAAAATTGTGTTAATATATATTTTTTAGATTTTTTGAATACAATAAGGACTATTTATAAGAAATCTTGTTTTACATTTTTTAACTACAAAACAATTTAAAAATCTTCGTGATTTTGATGAATTTTGTCAAAATTTAAACTTTAAATACATATTAAAAATATATATCTTTAATTATAACCTTAATATATATTTCGAACTGATATTATAAAAACTAATGAGGAATCTTGTATTAAATTATCAAGTTTTTCAAACAAGCAAAAAATATATAGTAGGTAATAATAAAATAAAATAATTGAATAAACACAAAATCATAGTACTTACAGATAATGCTAATGAAAACATCTCAAGAACCTAACTAAATCCTACGTTTATTTATTTTTGAGTAAAATAACATAATAATGGATTCTATTAAATAGTGTTAGGTATGCGTAAAAAGTACTGAATTTTTTTTTCCTGACGCCTTTGACACTTAAAGGGAATTTTCTGTTTTTACCTCTTAAATGTATCAATTAGATACACTCTCCCAGCAGAAAAGATACTGAAGTTAAAATTCGAAGCATTTATTCGACTATACTTATCGTGTGCACAGACACACAACATAAAATATAAATAATAAAAAAAAAAACATATTATAAAATCAATATACGCATTGCTCCTCTCAGAATCTAAAATTAATAATTGAAGAAATAATTATTCTTGAACATTTGGGTGATATTTGAACAAACTCGTTATTTGAATGCAATAATGAGTAATTATTATATTTAGGTGTTACTTTTAAATTAAAAAAAAAAACAATTCAATAATATTAATGGCTTGCTTTAAGGTAGCCAAATAGCTTGTTTGTTTTAAAACTCCGTCTTAGTAGCAGGTAGTCAAGAAATCCACATTATAAATGTTAATTAAAAATTATATTACAATAAATTCCAGAATTTAAATGAATATTTTAACTATATAAAAATATGTAATATAGGTACCATTGTATACATAATAGTATAATACCTATATGCTTTGTTTACTAATTAATTTCATAAATTAGTATAGCTATAAATTAAATAGCGCAATTAATGTGACAGATAAATATGTACCTACGTAAAAGAAGATCAATCATTTTCTCGGCTTGTATTATAAACAGTATGGTTAACTGCAGATGTGCCAGTATCTATAAACGAATAAACGTACGTATGTTAAGGCGCAAAGCTAATACGATAAAATAATAACTATATAATACATTAATTACCTCCAAATTATTTATATTATATAATTTAAGTTTTCATTTTATTCATATATATTTATTTGTATTAGAAATAATAAGGTACAAACAGAAAAATTGTATCTACATTTATCAGAAGCTTACATTTTAAATTATTTAAATACGATAAAAATGGCATTTAAAAAAAAAAACTGCCGTCTTCATACTAGAATCAACTATAAATATAACAGCAAGTCTTAAAGTTGGCCAATTAAAATTGCATGGGTTATAGTTCTAAGTACATTAAAGCAATGTTTATAGACTATATAGTTTTTAATGAGAATATTTGTATCATATATTTTAATTTGAGACAACAAAGATATTTGATTATTTGAATACAACTAGGCGGTATTCGTTATTATATTTGATTTAATTACTTCATATATAGGATAAACTAAAATAGATAACTATAAATTAGTATATTGTACATCATGGCAAAATGTTCGTTCAACTGAAAAATATTTGAAAATATTTTAAACAATATCAAGAATATAATTAAAGGTTTAGTTTTAATATTAAATTTAAATTTAAAGTCTTCTTTATTTTATATTTTTTGAAATATTTACAAACGGTATGAACTTAAAAACCTGAATCATAATATTATATTATATAAAAGAGCGGTCATCCTACTAATAACTGATTCAGATAGACGTGTTGACATGACATATTAAGACAGGCGGCGTGGGTGTATAAAAGATGAAGTGTTAAAGTAAAATTTTCAAGAAATATGATACCTAGCCACCAAGGTATCACTACAACTTAATATTATAGTGAGATGTGAATATGTGATTATATTTGCATTAGATACATATAACTTACGCAATATTATGTCATACCTCTAAATATGTATACTAAATTATATTTTATTGGTGGGATGAGGTATGCATATGCTACGCCATGATATGTTACTTCTTTATATTCATTAAAATTTTTTTTTTAAGTACCTAGGTAATTGTTATAGCTGAAAAATATTTTATTATTACTAACATATATTTAAAAAAATATGTATTAAGTCAATCCACTTCGCTCTAAGTATATCTATGTGTTAAAAATTAATTACATATAAAAATGAGTGCAAAATTAATATTGGTTAAAAAAATCAAATTTGATTGAGCTAGCTTTTATTCTAATATCCATCTAAATTTTGAATTTTATTGAAATACATATAAAAAATAATACCATATTATATTAAACTCGTTTAAATGTATGATAACGATTCATGGTATAAATACATTACAGGGGTTCAAATTTCGAACCTGCAGAACTTACTCGATGCCTTAAAACGTATAAAAAACCCGAAACGACGACCTCATAGAACTTTTAAATTACTATACCATCTATTAATATACGCGAAGAGTTGACCGTTGAAAATGAATCTAAAATTAAAATATGAGTTCGATTAAATATAAGCCTTTAAGATACATCATCATACAATAGTTGGGTTATAAAAATTCTAAAATTCATCTTAGAATTTTAAATTTTTGAAGTACCTATAGGTAGGTATCATGCAAAAAATAATAGTTGATCGAAATTTTATTTTTAGATTTTGAGATTCTAGTATGATTTGTTATATTGAGATTAAAATAAGACGTATTATTAAAGATCAACTGACCATATTATATTATTCTTATAATATGTATATTACATATATTTTAACTTATAAATCGAATCTATTAAGTACCTTTTTAAAGTTGTTAAAATAAGCAGTCGGTAGTTTTTTTTATTTTATCACTAGTGTCCAAAGTGCAAAAAAAATGGCAACGAAAATGTCAGCAATTATGGTTTTAGCGCTAGGAATCGTTTTTCAAATACGATGATTGCATAATTGCTTTCAAATTTAATACCGCGACAAATTTTGTAGCGCCGAGATGAGATGAGTGCCCACTACTCTGTGCAGCCCACCAGCTAGGTCTCGGTCTATAGTCTGGCATTTTTATTTTTAGTACGGTGATTCCTAAAACTATTTTAGCATCCAATTGTTTTATAAAACTGGTCATGGGATATTTTCAAATTAAATCAATAAATAAAAAACTAAAGTTAATTTAATGGTAATATATTTACGTACCTATATTCATTAATTTCTTTTAATAATTAAAAATGTAAAAATATACAAAACTGGTACCTATATAGGTAAATAACACAGTGATTCTTTTAACTAAAATACAAGGGAATCAAGATAATATACAATCAGTGTCATACTAGCTTTCATTAAATAAATCACATAGATAATATTCATATGAATATAATACAGACGCATGCATCCGTGGGTCATACATTATTATTTTAACTTAATACTTTAACGATTTTTACAGAATGCATTTATAGCTTTGTAGTTTGTATAACGCATAAATTTGTTCCTTCCTCATAAAATATATGAAGTTAATCACAATACAATGTATGAAATATTATAATATAAGTAGGTAACTAAGTAAGTAATACCTACCTATAGATTATAAATGTATATAATATCTGTTTTATAAGATGACTATCAAATAAATAATTGTCTGAAGTTATTATTAAAATTATTGTTTAACTATAAATTAGCAACCTAGATATTCTCACATTTTTAACTACCATGCAATATTACTATTCTATTTTAAATTTTAATTGACATGTTGGTACATAAAAAAAATCTAATTAAAATCCTAAGCAATAATTATAAGAAAAAAACTGTTTGCTTTTATTACTTACAGCTTACACAGTTTATAAAATTGTAATATATTTTATTCACTCTTTTAACTTTTTATTTACACATTTATCAAATACTTTTGTATTATACATATATACGTAACATATATGTACGGTGACAAAAATAAGTAGTATTTCTGAAGATCTAAAAATACACGAAAAGAAAAAACACAATATTATAAAACGGCACGTCCATATTATTAATTTATTTTGTCATGGATTAAAATTTGATATCTTGTGTATATTTATAATACTGTTGGATTACATGAAACGTGACAATATGGAGCATGGAGTCCAATTATTTTTCGATTTGTTAAAAGTTGTTTTGTTAATTTTTGTCAATTATGTATTAATACGTTATTATTTTTTGAACAATATTATACTTAAAATAGTTTTTTTTTTAAATTTAAATACAGTATTTTGAAGTATTATTCATTCAAATTCATGTTCTCTCACACACGCACACGCACACGCACTCTCTTTTTCTCTCTGTCTCTCACTCACTCCCTCTATTCCTCTCTCTAACTTAGGTATATATATATATAGAAAATATATAACATAGTATCTACCGAGCTGTGGTAGGCACTTTAAACTAGAATAAAATCACTATTACTCTCTCTACACTACAGTGCACTTCAATAACTATTAATAATTCTAACACATTATTTTCTGCTACAGGATCGGATAATGTTATAATAAAATAAAATGTATTCTAAAATACATTTACCATTTACGTACAAATTTAATCAAGTTATATATTACGCTCTATAATTATAACAATGATTAAACTATAAAATATTAAATAAATTATGGTTAGAATACGATCCGTACCTACTTATGACGCAAACATGAATGTTAAAAATCACTTTTTAAATATAAGACGTGTGTGTGTATTATATAGCTAATAATTAAATGGAAGGTAGGTAAGTAGGTAGGTATAATATTTTTTGTAGAATTTTCCACATTATTTCATATATTTATTAACATAAAAACAACTTTAGGAAGAGAAAAACGCTATGAATGAAAGTAGGTAGTAGTAGGTAGTAAGTAGTACGCTGCAAATTACGATGGATATCAATGTATCAATTAATTGTAAAATGAAAATGTACAAAGTATTTGGCTTGTGTAAAAAAATTACAACACCTAACAATAAACAATCTTTATAAATTCCAATGTGTATTACAAGCTGACTTAAATATTGTTCAAATTTTTTTTAACAAATCCATAGAATAATGTCACTAACCGATAACATAAATGTTACTATATGTTACACAAATATGGCTAACTCACCGAAAATTGGCAACATTCCACGTCCCAATCCATGTAATTCAATACAACTATACGTATTTTTAGCTATGAATTCGCAATTATAATTTTCAAATGTCGTATGTGTAAACTGAATCCCCGGGCAAAAATGTTACGTGCATTTCAATGAGAAATAAAAAACAGATTATTTAGATTAAACAAGTAAAAAAATCGAGAAAAAATACCCTCTCGGAGGACGCAAGTGGACAATATTCAAAGAGCGTCAATATTCACTTTTACTATCAATGAGCCGTGATGTGACACTCCGGGGAGGAAAGGCAGGGCTATGGCGGTGGTAGGTTATTAATACATTTTGCCACGTATAAATAGACAGTTTTCTTATTTTTTTTCTACTTCCATTGGTTTTTTGACGACGTGCCAGGACAGTTCGGTCTGCTTCAGTGAACTACCAGAAAAGAATATAAAAACGTTCATAACAAAAATATTACAAATACAAATGAAAACGTCTAACTATGTAGGTACCTACCTATATGTCAACGAATTTAAACTTATATTGTGTTCGACTTTATTTTAGACGAATCTAGACGTAAACTAATTTAATTAATGTAATAACTATAGTAGGTAATTACCTACCAGTCAAGTCAAATATGTTTTTATAGTATTAAATGAGCTACTTTGTATGTCCCTTTTATTTGTAACAATGTAGCTACCATACTACTATATGAACTACACTCAAACTTATTAGTTTTCAAACTTTCCCTTATGTATTTGAGGAAATAGCAAAATAGAAGGCCGGTCACTTTTCTGAAGGTCACGTGTTCAAAAGTTACATAATATTATTTTAAAATCTTTGTTTAAAAAGTCATGTGTTTGAAAACTTTGTTTTCGTAAATTGTTTGTTCAAAGATAATGTGTTCAAAAAATATAAATTGCAGTATAGTTGTGTTTGTTAGTTATATGTATACAGTAACACTTTAATTCAATAGTAGAACAGTGAAATAGTTTATACAGTTTTTAAAAAACCCTAATATAATAAAGGGTTAAAAGTTATTGCAAGTTGATAGCCCTGATTACCTGCAGCTGATGGTTAATAATGTAATAACGAAAACCTCAAATATACATGCAGGTAAGCATAATATTGATAACAAATAAAAATAGTAGTAATGTACTATAATGGTAAAACGCAAATACTTATTATTCATTTTTGAACCAAGTACAATGTAGGTAATCGATAGATGAGAAATCATTAATTTACGGAATATTCAATGCCGTAAAAAATTGAACTTAAAACGTCCATAAAAAAAATGACGTGACTTACCAGTACCTAAACTTTATTTTTTTTGTGAATGGTAGAAAACATATTATCACTATATCAGAAATGTTGTATTACATTTTCAAATCTTTGATTTAAAAAGAACATTATTTATGTATTTCTAACTAAGAAGTCAAAATAGTTTGAAAATTCGTGATTTCAAAAACTGGTTTTGCGTAAAAATTATCATTTTTCCTTGATTTATTTATGTTTATCCCAATAATTTTGAAAAACACTATGGATTTTCAATTTTCACCTTTTAAATATACCAACTAGATTAATTTTGCTTTCAGAAACCACCGCCATAGTCTAAAATCAAAGCATTTTATATTTCTACTATTTGTTGTGTACTCAGTTAGGTCACAGACACTAATAAATAAACATTATTATAAATTAGAATTGTTATTAAAACTAAGAATAAAACATTTTTTTGAACACATAACATTAATTGAACTAATAATTGTTCAATATCAATACTTTTCTAACAACGATTTATGAATATTTTATTATGCTTCATATTTTCATTTTATAAAAATGGCTGTCATAATTTTGAAAATTTAAAATGTGTCAACTTTATTCTATAACGTTTCAATAATGGTTAATTTTAACATATAAAAAAATTATAAATAACCGAGAAATAACGTAAAATGTCTAAAAATCAATGTTATTAAAAGTTAGTTATTGATTTCTTATTAATTTTTAATTTTCAAAATAAAAAAATAACTAGAAGATTTGCTCAGCAGTATTGTAGGTCTCGAGGGTATTTCGTCGTTGAACAGCTGTAGTAGATGAATTAAAATTGTGAATTTGAATGCGACAGTTAATAGAGACAGTTAACATTAAGTATCTGTCAGTTTTCTATGGATAGAATATTATATATATTTATATTCATAGAATACCTATTATATTAATTTATTTGTCTACCTATTAATAATACAATAGGTTAAACTTGTTTATGCCAAAGTCATATATTAAGTATTACCTAATCAGTAATAATTGTAAAATTATTTCATATCTTTATATATATAAATCTACTGTACGTGTGTACGTATGTCACTGAACTCCTCATAAATGGCTGAACCGATTTGAATGAAATTTGTTGAGTGTGCTTAAGTGGGTCCTTGAATGGTTTAAATTCACATTTGGACCCATTAAGTGGGCTTGGGGAGGTGCTCAAACAGGAATTTTGAGATTTCGATAGAAATTGTTGTTTATAAATAGTTGCTATTGGTTATAGGAGAAATAATAAGTAGAAATTAATTTATTGTTGGTGGTCATAAGTTATTCGGACAGATCAGGTACAAGAATGCATCAAATCGAATTTTCGCACATTGTCTACCAAGGCTGAGTTGCACTTATAGCAGGTGGATTGCCTACTTGATATGTATTGTCGCAAATTGTCCGCTATTAATACTTTTTTGTAATCAATAGCTACCATTTAAATAAACAATAAACAAAACAAAATAAATGTATTATAATTACACAATCACGCATTTTCTACGTACGACTTTGTTTTATTGTGCCGATATTCTTAATTAACTATACCATGTCCAGTGTTCGGAATAGATAAGTATTTTTAGATTCTGAGTGGAACGATGAATGTATTGATTTTACAATGATGTGTGTTTTTTTTTTTGTTTTTTTTTTTATTTTTGTGTCTGTCATCACGTTTTAGGACAGTAAAAGTGCTTGGATTTTCTTCAACAGTACCTTTTCTGATAGGAAATTGAATCTAATTGGTACTTTGGGGGGTCAAAAGTAAAATTTTTCCAATAGTTTTCAAACGCGCCGTGAAAAACAAAAGAAAAATTAAGGAAAAACGGGAATTTTTACGCAAAATCTGTTTTCGAGAAAATCGATTTTGGGTTTTTGGTGTAACTTTAAAAAAATGACCGTAAATACATGAAAATTTTACTGGATGTTTATATTAGCATTTCTTGTACACCATACAATTTTGAAAATATTTTGACTCTTTTTGAGCTGTTAACGGACATTTTCAGTTTTCAATTTTTTTAGTTTTTTTTTTCTATAAATATCAATAAAGTTTTATCTGTTGGGCCAAAAAGTGTAAATATTTAATACAAGGCTCCTGATATATTGCTACAATATCAGTTAAAAAATATTAAAAATACATATGCACAATTTTTTTTTATAAGCATTTAAAGATTTAAAATTGAATAATTATTTTGTTGTTAAAAATTTATAAAATGTTCAACTTTTATATCTAAGGATTGAAAATTTAAAACAAGATTCCACGTAAGTAGTCAATTCTGTTACCAAAAATTCTAAGAAATTCATAAGCCCAGTTTATTTTTATAGTAATTTAAATTCAAATTTGGACGAAATTACATATTAAAAACCCTGGAATAACTATTTTAGTTATTTTGTTGTGATTGTAATGATTGTATAATATTATTTGTGGGTACTTGAAACTTCTTAAGTATACTATTATATATCTATGATAGTAACACGGTTTGTTGTTGATGTATAACGCGTTACCTGATGGATATTGTGATATGATTAATTTGGAATTTATTATAGGTAGGTATCTGTTATGGGTCATTTTTTTAATACCATAAATAAGTATATTATATGTCTTAGACCTTGACTGACATACTGTCTCCGCTCAGAATCGTTTTTCTTATACAGTGATATTATATCATTGAATTCAAATTTAATACTATCCATTATAAAGTGACCCACTCTTAACCTACTGTACAGCAGAGCGACATTCACTTACCCACCTTTTTTTTATTACACGTGTAGCGCAAGTGGATATAAATTATATAAAAAAATGTTTTAAAATATTGATTAGAACAAAAGTTACTCCAAAAGTCAGTTCTATCTGTTATACCCTGTATATATTATGTTATTCTAATATATTATCTCCATTCGTTTAAGATATACTTATATGCGATCTCCATGTTTGAACGTTTACAATGTGTCATATAGGCAACCCCATCAACGGGCAGTCGCTTTAATAAAGTTGTTTCTCTCAGTCATTAGACATTTTCAATTTTTTTTAAATGCCGATAAAAGTTTGAAAATTTAATGCAAGGTTCCTCACAAGTTGTTGTTCATATAGGTACCATTAAAAAAAATATCGTAAATACATGGGCACAATGGCCCAGCGTCCAATTGTGGTAGGCAATAAATATAAATTAAATGAATTATTAGTTATTATTAATTAAATACAATAATACTCATTCTTAAT
The DNA here is from genome assembly GCF_005508785.2 of Acyrthosiphon pisum. Classification (NCBI taxonomy): domain Eukaryota; kingdom Metazoa; phylum Arthropoda; class Insecta; order Hemiptera; family Aphididae; genus Acyrthosiphon; species Acyrthosiphon pisum. The sequence goes on from NC_042493.1 coordinate 82,398,134, forward strand.
ATTATGTACTATAATTATAGCAAGTACGTCATAATATTATATTAAAAAGACAGTGATAACGTTATTTCATGTGAAATAACGTGACACTATTTTTTTATTTTTTTAACACAATGTTCAGTGTTTCAATTCTAATGTATAAAGACAGTAGGTATATAATATACAATATACATGTATAATGTTGTATACCTACTTGTATCATTTAAACATCAAAATATTTAAAAATTTGAATACCATTTTAAATGTATAATTCCAAAGGTTAGGCTTACATACAAGTACCATACAATTATGAAGTTAATTTATGAATATAATATGTAAATATAAAACTTATTTAAAAATAAAACAAAATTTATCAAAATACTGAAATATTTCACTATTTTGAATAATTTCACGAAATTTTAATTTTTATGAAATTTTCAAACACTACTTATTATTATAACCATTGTAATAAATCTATGTTACATATTTTATTATTTTGCTTTAATTCTTTAATACCTACATGAACAAAGATAAACTTATATAGTTTAACTTATAGCTTAGCTTAGTTCATGATGCGTACCTAATAACTAATAAGTAATAACTAATAAATAATTTCGTACAATACCTAATATTCAAAATATTTATATATTTTGTTTAATTCCTTCTGATCAGTGATCATATAGGTACAGCTAACATTCTGTGTTCATATATATAAAGAAAAAACTACAACTAGTTCTCACAACAATCTTCATCATAAAGGTAGCAAAATACTCATTTATCTCTTTCATTTTTCCTAAAGTAATATCATAATTCAAAGAGCTCATTCTCATGAGAGCCCTCGTACCACTCAGTAATTATACTGCTTGCTGTGTATACATATATATTTTATGGATATTCCCAATATTGCAGATTATTTAAAAAAAAAAAATGTTGACAAAAGATATATTGTTATTTCATATTTGTATAGAAGTTTATTTGCATAACATATTACAATACAGGTATGATTTACAATTTCCCAAACAATAAATGTTTTGGAAGGAATGTTTCCGGTATTTAATGAAGCTCACGATCGACAAGACTTTTCTACAAAGCGGTAGTCGCAGAGCTGCCGGTGCAGGTAAGGTTCGTGTATCGTTCCCCGATGTGGACTACATGAATAATAAAGGCAATAAAAGTAGTATCGTCGCACTACAACACGATTTGGACAAGCCACCATATCCGAGCCAAAATGTAGAGGCCCACTAGCGGCTGCAGACCTATCACTTGACTGACAGGCCCGTCTACAGGTGGTTACAGTAGTTATCGGCCATCCTCCCGAATCCGGGGCTTGGAGAGCTGTTGGATACGGAGTGACGGCTTGTAAATAAACGACAATGGCTTCACCATGAAGCACTTCTTTTCGTCGTCCCCTGGTTTGTTCGTTGGTGGCAATGGAGGTAGCTGACTGCACACCACTTGAGGCTTTTTATTGGGAACGTTTGGGCCCTTTTTGCACCACGGAATCTGGTGGTCACCTCCAGTAAAATATTAGGCAAGTACAATATAATCATACTGTGTCGTGAACGATTTTATATAATATTCAGTCCTGTAAAGTATTTAAGTAAAAGTATTTGTATAAATAACTTGTAATTTGTATCATAAATATATTTTAAAACCCCCCCCCCCCAGAAAAAAATCGTATCTACGCCACTGGTGACGGCAGTACTTTTATTGACTTTATTATTCATGTCGTCCACATCGGGGAACGAGACACGAACCTCACCGCCTGCCGCTCTGCGATCATCGTCTTTTCGAAAAATCATATGGCATAGATAAATAAAAATCTGCCTTAAGTTAAAAAAATAAATATTATGCTAACCATTATAAAATATTTTATATATTATTTGTTTTATAGTTCCTCTGGTTGCTCGGCATTATAGCTATATATGGTACAGTTATTTTATTGTTATAACATCTAACGTTGTGGAAGATATTTTTGTTATCACAACCGATTAACTCGCTATAATTCTGTAGTATGCTTCATATAGGTTTGGTATTTTATGATTTTAAGCTTCACTACCGATACCTACACTAATAGTTCAGTGGACGGTATTTGCTCGACATTACCACCAACTACTGGCTACAAATAATATTACATAGTTGATTTCCTTAAATTGAAATATTGTACGTCAATACAATTGATATGATATGTAGGTACTACTGTGCATATCAGTACAACATCTAAATTACAAAAACTTGCAAATTATTTTGTTGTTAAAAATGCATAAAATGTTCAGTTTTATATAGCTAAGGCTCGAAGACTCAATACAATAGATTCCTCATATTAAGTAGTTCATACAATCATACTGGAACCAAGCAAGTAATATAATATAAGCACAACATTTTTTTTTTCATTTACATAATATAAATATCAAATTTGGACGAAGTTAGATACATATTTAAACGAAAAATAACGTTTTAGTTAGGTATTATGTTATAGTTCAAAAATATTATTCGCGGGGACTAGAAAGATTAAAAATATTCAAAACATTTAGATTAATTTTAAGATATTGCCGTTTTGCATTTCAAGCTTGTTGACTCAACGAATAAAATTAATAATTGATAAAAAATGAATGACTCTAAACAGCTGTGATAACTAATAAGTGGTTTTCTGTAAGTTGGCAAAAAAAGACAATAGGGGGGAGATATAATCTCTAACTTCCCCCTTCTGAGCACGCCACTGTATATAAAAGTATTAACACTTTTCAGCTATCTATCTGTGCTAGTATATATTTAATGTGTAAAAGTGAAAAAGTTGATCAGCCCCTCCCCCCCGAAAAAAAATCCTGGCTATGCCACTGGGTATCTATATAAATATAAGGTTACGATTTTTTATTAGGGTATTTGGGTGTACTTGGGTCAGTAGGTATGTCAGTATGGTAGGTATATAGTATATTTAAGCTTTTATTAACAGTTTAAACTCGTACCTGATACCTAATGTATATTTGTATGTAGATATTACAAATTCCATTTTTGTACATATATGTGTCGGTTAATAAATGAACATATTATCGTACAATAAATTAACATTGTATTTAAATTAATAAATTTGTACGATATGGCTATTATACACCATACCATATAATTACAATTTTTACATAATAATTGGTATATGATTCGAAAACGTTGGTTTATTTTAGTAATCTATACAATATAACATAAAATATATTATGTTGGCATGCAGATAATTGACTTATGAACAACAATTAATACATTTAAATAAAATTTAAATGTAAATCTCCATTACGACTCGTGTTTTTTACGACGGAAAAATTGTACATGGTAGATGTATACAGAATTGAGAAAATACTTCTATTGTTATAAAAACTAATAACTGAGCATGCTCTGTGAGGCCCATTATACATTGTACAGTGCACACTATATTATGTAATATTATATTATATTATTCATGTAATATTCTTGTATTTTGTAAATAAATAATAATAACAATAATACGACTCGTCGCAGGGAAATAGTGATTCGACAATTTGTCATATTAATATGATATAGGTACCTCCTACCAACGGTGTATTGTACGTTATTGTACACGTGTGTATTGTTATTGTTATTGTTGTTGTTAACAACCACATTATACCGGGCTACTATTGTGGTGGCGCCTGGTAGATGTTAACAGGTGGGTACCTACAATCCTATTTATAAAACCTATTTACAAACGCCCCTTAAAAGACGTCCTATTATAAGTACTGAAAACATAATTTGTATCGCTGTTTAAAATATTATTTTTATGTTCCGGCACACTCCACACGCACTCATAAACGGTTGCGTACGAATTGCGTCCATAAATACGAAAGTATTTATAGCGATATAATCCTTGTGGCGTCCGCGATGTAAAACCTTGATGAATCGAATCGGTTGGGGGTGAAAAAAAAATCGAGTTATCGAAAATTCGATGCAATAAAACGATTTCGTAGTTATCATACGAAAAAGATATGGTTACTCTGGTCACCATAAGTCTATACTATGACTTTCCTTATATTTTTTTCAAAATGTTATCGATGTATAAAATATGTAAGTATTGGTAGTATACATTACCAACAGGGGCGTGCTCACCCGGGGG
>NC_042493.1:82402276-82481479 GCF_005508785.2 Acyrthosiphon pisum
CGTTATATTATATTGGTTGCTATTGGTTAATCGGCATATTTGTTGATTTCATATAATATAAAAATGAATCGCAGAATGCGTGTTGCTAAGCGCAATAATTCTACTGTACGTGTGTTGTGACTGAGCTCCTCCTAAATGGTTAGACCGATTTGAATGAATTTATTTTGTATGCGTTTGCGTTTATTCATCTGATAGTACGGTTATTAGTACGGTTAGGTTACGGTAGGATTTTGTATTAATTGATTATATCAATCCACCATAATCACCACTATCTTAAATCGTGGTATATACGTTCATTTGTTTTAGGGATACACCAAAAACCAAATTCAATTATGTCGAAAGCCATTTTTACGTAAAAATTCCCGTTTTTCCTTAATTTGTATGTTGTTTTACCGGGCGCTTATGAAAACTATTGATCATTTTAAAATTTGATTCAATACGACGTCTTGCTGTCATCTGACATTTGACTCTTGAGAATTGAATGAATATTGATCCAGTGATAACACATTATTTTGACGGTACAATATTGATAACCAAAGGTGGGCAAGTTAATGATAATAATTAACTCAAGTTAAGTTAAGTTAAGAGGACACAAGATCAATGAGTTATGAGTTAAAAGTTAACAGTTAACAAATTATAAATTTAACTTGATAAGTTAAAAGGAAATATAGAAAAAAATATTAACTTAACTCAGTTAAAAAAAGTTAATCAATTTTTTTTAAATTAGTATGTAAATCACATAAACAGTGAATGTGTCTTTCTAGTTTCTATTTTATAAATTATAAAAACTATTTTATTGAACTATTTTCATAATGTAGGTACACTGTATACCCTTTTACTTTTACTTTACTATTATTTACTAATTTAAACTATACTCATCTCAAATTAATAATTTAACAAATATATTTTTAGATTCTGAGTGAAACGATGAATGTATTGATTTTACAATGATGTGTGTTTTTTTTTTTATTTTTTTTTATTTTTTTTATTTTTTTTTATTTTTGTGTCTGTGTACACGATAAGTAGTCGAAATAATGCTTCGATTTTCGACTTCAGTATCTCGTTCGATGGGAAAGTGAATATCGTTGGTGCATTGGGGAGGTCAAAATTTAAATTTCCCAGTGGTTTTCAAAAGCGCCGGGAAAAACAAAAGAAAAATTAAGGAAAAACGGGAATTTTTACGCAAAATCTGTTTTCGAGAAAATCGATTTTGGTTTTTGGTGTAACTTTAAAAAAAATGACCGTAGATATATGAAATTTTGACTGAATGTTTATCTTAGCATTTTCTATACACCATAACATTTTCAAAATATTTTGATTTATTTTGAGCTCTTTACGGACATTTTCATTTTCCGTTTTTTTTTAGTTTTTTTTCTAAAAATATCAATAAAATTTTATTTGTTGGATAAAAAAGCTTGAAAATTTAATAGAAGGCTCCTAGTATATTGTTTCAAAGGCAGATGAAAAATATTAAAAATCGTTATACATACACCATACAATTTTGAAAATATTTTGACTCTTTTTGAGCTGTTTACGGACATTGTAAGTTTTCTATTTTTTTAGTTTTTTTTTCTATAAATATCAATAAAGTTTTATCTGTTGGGCCAAAAAGTGTATAAATTTAATACAAAGCTCCTGATATATTGTTACAATATCAGTTGAAAAATATTAAAAAAACATAGGCACAATTTTTTTTTATAAGCATTTAAAGATCAAATTTTGACAAAATTTATCAAATTTTAATTTGAAAAATTATTTTGTAGTTAAAAATTTATAAAATGTTCAATTTTTGTATCTAAGAATTAAAAATTTAAAACAAGATTCCACGTAAGTAATTAATTCTGTTACCAAAAAATCTAAAAAATACATAAGCACAGTTTATTTTTATAGTCATTTTAAGTACAAATTTGGACGAAATTACATATTAAAAACCTAGGATAACTATTTTAGTTATTTTGTTGTGATTGTATAATATTATTCGTGGGTACTTGAAACTTCTAAAGTATACTATTATATATCTATGATAGTACCACGGTTATTTGTTGATGTATAACGCGTTATAACTTATAAGTACCTAATAGATATTATGATATGATTAATTTGGAATTTATTATAGGTACCTAATATAATATTATGTCTTATACCTAGACTAACATACCGTCTCCGCTCAGAATCGTTTTTCTTATACAATGATATTATATCATTGAATTCAAATTTAATACCATCCATTATACAGTGACCCACTTGTAACCTACTGTACAGCAGAGCGAAATCCACTTACCCACCTTTTTTGTATTGTAGCCATTCGTCGGATACGTTTTTTGGTAATTGTTCGTCCCAGCTTACACGTAACTGCCATAAATTTTGCATAAATAATTTAGCTACTATTACTACTGGGCCTACTAAACCGAGGGGGTCGAATATTGTAGCTATTTCGGACAATATTTTTCGTTTGTTAATAATTTCCGTATTTTCAACGTATTCGCTTACTTTATACCGTAATACGTCGTCGCTCGGTTCCCAGAATAGGCCTAGTATTTTTGTTATCGCACAAGCAGAGCGACATCCACTTACCCACCTTTTTTATCTTGATAAAGATAAAGATAATGCAACTCAAATGTATCTAGATAGAGATAAAAGGTAACTTAACTCATATCTATATGAAAAAAAAGATACTATTATTTTTTAAATGGTTATAAATGTTGGTATATTTTAGTTGGGCACTAGGAACATAATAATAATAATGATATATATATAAAAATAATTACATTATTTATAAACCATATTAAACATTATTTGAGAATCTGTATAAATATTTAAAAATTTAGTACAATTTCGCGATTTTTATCAATAAAAAATGTATCTAGATGAATTTATTTAGATTAGTAAAAAAATTATCTAAGATGAACGTTTAGATACCTTGTAACTATTTATCTAGATAAGTCCGAACACTGACCATGTCACGACCAAGACGATCAAATACTTCACGAGAAAGCCGTAATGCAACTAGGATTCGAAACATTGCGAATGAAAGGACTGATATATATATTTATAAATTAATTTTTGTGTGTAGATTAGACCACTGGAAGAAGATAGGCTAACTTAAAAAGTGTTAAATTTGTTTTTTTTTTTATTCATCGGATTTTTAGTATGGTTAGGTTAGGTCAGGATTTTATATTAATTGATCATATTAATCCACCGTAGGTGGAATGAAGTAAAAACGACAAACTTGGTATAACTTTGATACTTTAGAGTTTAGAGTTAAATCATAAACTTACGTACAAATAGCACGGGGTCCGCGATCTACCGCAAGTAGATTGCCTATACCTGATAATATACTGCTGCGAATAAGAATCTTTATTCCGGGCAACAGAAAAGATCAGATAAATCTAGAACATGATACACCGAATATTAAATAGGTAAGTCATTGAACAAATCTTGAGTCATATATAGTTTATACATTTAACAGATAACGAAGTGCATGAGATTAGCTAGTAATATTATAATATTCCTACAGTACTCTCCACCACAGTTCCACAAGCTAATGACCTCAGTTGTCGAAGCATCAACCCAAAAAATAATAATAATACTAATATTAATAATCAATAATATTATAATGGCTTTAAACTTGTAAGTAAATACCAACATACACTAAAACGGTGTGATTATAGGTTCTTGGCATAAATAATAACTTTGAAAATGTATTGTGTAATGTAATTAATATTATAGTGTTGAAGAGTGACTATTATTATAAATTGTATACACACAATGACATTTTTAAATACGAGTAAAATAATTTCGGTAAAAATTAATTCAACCTACCTTATTAGGTACCTCCTAATAGTAAAATTAATTACTTTAATTACTTTTATAGAAATAATATTATATTAAATAAAATAGTATTATAAGCTTACAGACCAGTCTTCGCTCAGAATCTTATTTCGTACCTACCTTTACAACGATTTTATATCATTGAATTCATATTTAACAGTGACTCACACGAAACCTAATGTACAGTAAAGCGATTAACACTTGCACGCCGTTTTTCCTCGATTATTTTGAAAAGTTTTGGGAATTTATTACTTTACGTACGTAACTTGATCCTATTAGCTACCAGAAACCACGTTAAAAGATGAAGTTTGAAGTATTTTTATTGCTCCTAAAAGTGGTGATTGACACAATAAAACAATTAAAAACCATTGTAAATCCAATACATTCATTGTAGTCCGCTCATAATTCAAAATAGCGAGTCAGTGACAATTTGTAAGGAGTATTATATAGGCAATTTTAATAAAACCGAAATATAATTGAAAACATTTAAAATTTCAACTTATTTATTATGAAAAATAACGTTTTAAGCCATTACCATTTTTAATAATAATTTATTATTGCAGTGAAATGCTGTTAACTACGTATTTTGTAATTTTATTCAATTTCCAACTCTCCTATTATAGGTATAGTAGGGTTTAGTAGAAATTGTATTTTTTGGATAAAATAAGCTTATAGTTTACTAATACTAAGATTACAAAAATATGAACTTCAAATGCTCATAAAAATTCAGTTCATTTTTTTTTTTTTTTTTTGATAAATTTTAACCTTATCAGGAATCTTTTATTACATTTTCAAATCTTAGGTTTAAAACGAAAAATGTTTATGAATTTCTAATTCAAATTAATTTGCATATTATCGTGATTTTTTACGAATTTTATCAAAAATTTGAACTTCGCAAACTAACAATAACTTACGAGGAACATTGTATTACATTTTCAAGACTTTTGACCGTGCGAATTTTTTTATTGACATTAATTTTTAAAAATTTATAATATTCGAAAATGTCATATGTTGATAAATAACTTAACACGAGTCAAACAATTTTGAAAATTGTAAGGTATATAGAAAAGGTTTATATAAATAATATTCAATGAAAAAAATCATGTATTTATGGTAATTGGGAAATTATTATGATAGTAAAACGAATGATTATAACGGTCAATCAGAATAGGTACGATAATTAGCACACAACGTATCTATGATTCCGATTACAGGACTTAAAGTATAGTTTCTTAATTTGCGATGATAAATAATGAACATTCCATGAAAATATGCAATCACTATTATTTTGAATAGATCTAGCGAACCAAAAATAATAGTAATGTGAATGCGATTACAAATGTAGAGGAGACTGGGGAACTGCGGCCACCTAAGGAAGAATTGAAATGTCTCAGAGTACTCTAGACTAGACTATAGAGACTAGTCTATCGCATGTGCGTTACAAAAGACATGTTAAACTTATTATGCCTTATGTGACAGTGTGACACATACATTTACTATGTATATGGACATAAGACTCTCAATGTTATACTGCTACAACAAATGGATGCATGAACATATTGACTGCATTATGGCAATGTCTCGGATATTTAAAACATAAACTAATATTTTTTATTCTAAAAATCATTATTTTTTGAAATAATGGTTCAAACTAAATTTTTCTTCATAGATAAATTAAGTTAAGTACTGAAAATAAATATCAATAGATAATACTGAGTTGTATGATTGATTATCAACACACATATTATATTATATAATATATTATACTGATTGGTATTTTCCCCTTTTGACAAATAATCAGAAAATATTTTTCATCGATAAACCATAATGCTATTACATGATTTGAATCTTGAATGTATAATCATAATCTCCATATTTTGTTTTGTGTGTACATCTATTATACAGTAAAAAAATATTATAAATATTTTTATCTCAATTGAGATTGCAATATTTTTTTTTTAGATAAATCACCTCTAATAATTAATTGTACAAATTTGAACCTGAAAACGTCTTTTGATAATATCATTCCAATAAAAATAAGTTTTTGCTATTATTCTTAACCTTTTTTAAAACAATTTTAGATGCTCTTTATTGGATAACGAGGGGACTGGTATTAACCACTGACCGTAGGTCCCTCAGTTTCCCCTAAATTATATTATATAAAAATATTTGTTAATTAACTATTAATTATTATGTAGGTGTATCTAAATTAATTTATAATATTGAATACCTATAGGCTATAATAATTAGATGTTATTATTTTTTTTTTTTTTAAACACAGACCGGGGGGCTGTGTAGAGCACCTGTACCCCCCACGTATGGGTGAACCGTGAAGGCATACTTACCCAATGTATAGCAACTATAGCTGTTAGTTAAGAAAATATTTATAAAAATAATTTAATTTATCCACTTTATTATAATTTAAATTTATAAATTATAATACTATATATAGACATATAATATAGTTTGTAAGTATTACTGTTTTTTTCATAGTGAGCAAAAAATTAACGAAAAAAAGATAATCTAACATTCGTCGGTCACTTTAAATTCAATTTAACAAATGAAATATGATGTATGAAGTAAGAAAATGACATATTACTTTTATGACACAAATAAACATGAAGTGAAGTCACTATATGAGAGTTGGCGTGATAATAATATTCTAAGACTGTCAAAGAAGGTAAATGAAGAGTGGAAACATAAGATTAGGAAGAGTTAATATGATGAATGTAACTGGTCAAGGACACTTTTAGTAAAAAGTGGAATTTCGATTAATGTAAATCTTAAAAATAAACTATCATCTGTGAATCTATTATGAAATTGAAAAATACAATAGGCAGGTAGATACCCTCTAGGTTTTTATCGAAAATATTATTACATAATACCTAGTTGTTTGAGAAGACAAATCGGAATGCTTTGTTTGTCAACACCAATTTTCTTGATGAAAATATTTTAACTTTATTTTGAATAGGTACCTACCTCAATAGTAGTAGGAACTATTGAGACATTGTGGGTATCTGAGTACAACAAATTATATTATCGTATATCACTCATTCACACCTATTATTACTATATAATATATTTAGTCATGTTAAATATAAAGTGGATTACATATAATATTATTATTATAGACAGTTTGATGGTATAGCTTGGTGGCAGGCCCTCATCTCGCTATTCGCTCACCTTGGCACGGACTCTAGTTGTTTTATAATTATTTAAAATTATAAATTAAAAATTAATGATAAATCGTCACGAATAAAAAATGCGTTAATTGCAATCTATGTTTATTATAATAGAATATACAATTTTTCAAATCTTTGATGTTCGTGTAAAAAATGTACGGATAACTGATTTTCAATATTTTTTTTAATATAGCACCTACCCATGATTAATATATTCCTATACTCAAATTTCAAATAGTAATAAAAGTAACTAATACTAACAATACCTACTATTTTAAGTATCTACATATTTATGTATGAAGACATGATATAGGTATACATTATTTTTAAACGCATGCATCAGTTATCAATTTATCAAAGGTAGCCACTTTCTAGTTAATTCATAATTAACTCAGGGCTGGCAAACGTTATATTTGACAAAAAACAATTGAAATTTGTAAACGTAATTATAACAGAAGCCGACAATCAAAAATAATTAAATACCAGAAAACAAAACTTAACGATTACCAAAATATATTATAATATATTATATATCATTAAACAAAAAATAACGCAAAACGAAATTATTTAAAATCCATTTATTTCAGAGTTATATTGTTTTCATAGAAATATATATGTGGACATTAAAATTGATTATATTTAATTCCGTATCCGGGCCATTACCTCCCCGTATTAGTTATTATTAATACATTTAATACCTAGGTATTAACACAATAATAACACTATTCCAAATAACGATAATCGCAAAAATGATATAATTTTTTAATTGTAAATAACATAAAACAGAATTTTTTTTCAAATGTTATCCAATATAATAACATAATTCTTTTTTCAGGTATCGTAGAATGGAGTAACTTTGATTTCACGAGGTAACTTTGATACCCATATACTTTTATTCACCAGAGTACCATGATGATTTAATTTTTTTTTTTATAAAATGGAATTACTTTGATATCACATTATAAAACATAGGTATCAAAGTTGCCCACTACATTGTGTAACTTTGATAGCCTATTAAAAAGATTGATATCTCAAAATAATATCAAATAACATCAGAAATTTAAAAATTAAAACGTTAAAATATTAATCATAACTAGCTGTTACCAATATTTAATTTTGAGTGTTTCATCGTTAATACCTCCAACAGAAGTTATCAATAAAATAAAAAGTAAAATTGTCTTAAAACAGTAAAAAATTATCAAAGTTACTCCATTTTACGGTAGTTTTAAAAATAAAAGGTAGGTTTATTGAATTAAATAATTTATATACTTATCTATGACTGTAGTTAAAATTTAAAAAATACAATTTATTAATCAAGCTCTATAGGCGATGATTATAAATTAAATTGAAACAATTCAAATTTTTCTATTGAATAATTCTGTAGATACAAATGTAAAACCTTAAACTATTACACTATTACAGTGTGCAAAATATAAAAGTAAGGCATAATAGGTTTAGTCGACTAAATGTTTGTCAAAGTTGTTAGTTATTTTAAATAACTATTTTACTTATTTTAAATAAGTATCACAATCACTATAAAATGTAATTGAGATAATAATTTTAAAAAAAAATGAATATTTGAATTATATTCTTTAACTGTGACAATAGTTAGTATGTTTCTTCACATTAAGTAGATAGGTACTATGGGTACTATAGGTACCTATGCATTTTTAGAGTTAAATATATTATTTGGTACGTTTTAATTTCTAACATGCCCTACTTACGATTCGTTAATATAAACGAATGAAACAATAAATATAAAAAAAAAAAATCACTGATTTACGAACTAAATAATTTGATATGATTAATATCATAATAAATATAACCGGATAGAAATGTTTATATCAAAGCACATGGATAAATATCATCTAACCGCTGTTCAAAGAGTAATATAAACGAACACTACGACAAAATTAAAGTAAAACTAAAAATGTATACACAGCAAATTTCTGCGCACTAACTTTATTTAAAGAGCTTGAAACATGTTTAGATGTTTAGGTTTATATATTTATATATAGATGATGAATTGAATACGGTCTTGGTCATATAGCATATTTTTACCCCGCGGGCACCATCAACTATAGGGTGAAGTGGGAACTACAGGCACTTTATATTCCAATCAACAATATGTCCCAAGTTATTTAAACATAATATATTATAATAGTATAAAAATACAAAGTCCAAAACTTCAAAGGAATTTTTTTCTCTTCAATATAAGCCATTATTGAATTTTAAATGTTGTCAAATAAATTTTTTGTAGGTAAGCAATTTTTATTTACACTCAAAATGTAAAACATTATTATTAATTTTTTTTAAATATATACCGGGTGATTCTTTTATCATCGAACATTCATTATTTTAAAAAATGTACATTTTTTTGAAAATATTTTTTTACATTGTTTCAAGTCACTTATAAAACAATAATAATAATAAAGTAATAATAGGTAATAATAAGTGGACAAACACTTCGCGGGATAACCCCATACCACTCCACTCCGCTCATCAAAACTTTGAATATTTATAACTCATAAACTACTCACCCGAAATTCGATTTTCATGTATCAAAATACTAAGAAAAATATTCTGCTTTGGAATATAAAATTAAAACCCAATGTTGTCATTCAAAAAATTAAAAAACTTAAAAAATTACAGGGATAAAAAATATTTAAAAATATAATTTTTTAAGAAAATTATTGTTTTATAAGCGACTTGAAACTATGTAAAAAAATATTTTCAAAAAAATGTACACTTTTTGAAATAATGAGTGTCCAATGATAAAAGAATCACCCGGTATAGATAGGTACACAAAACATAGATACCTATAAATTAAGGTAGGTAATCAAATGGAATTACTTAATCTTTAATTCATTATACCAGTTCACTAGCTCATTAGTTCACTAGTTGACAAAATGTAACAAATTTAATATTTTAAAATATTAAAAATACGTATGCAACATCTTTTTTTTATAAGCATTTAAAGTTAAAATGTTGACGAAATTTATCAAGTTGAACATGTACAAAGTTCCACGTAAATATTTTATACTGTAACCAAAAATTTTAAAAATATATAAATACACTTTTTTATTGTTATTTTAAGTACAAATTTAAACGAAATTAGATATTTAAACGAATATTAACGATTTTGGTTATTTCGTTGTAATTTAAAAATATTATTCCTGGGTACTAACATTTAAAATATATTATTATATTATTTTATGAACACGCTATGACATTTTCATTCTTCAAGCTTAGATTTTCTATTGAAAATTAAGAATTTATAAGTGTATTAATGGCGAAGTGAAAAAAAAAATTATTATAAAATGTAAGAGTTAGGTATCAAACAAATGTCATGACGAATTCAAATGTGTTTTCAAAAGTTGTCTCTGATAGTTGAAAAATAATAGGTTATACCTAGCATTGATTATGAATACTAGAAAAAAAAAACAAAATAAGTAATATTCATGTAGTCCGTTACCGGCATGCATACGTACGCCGTTAATTAGCGTTCGGTTATTCGTTTACGCACAGTCACTTACCACGCACACAGCCCACGTGCAAGTACATAGAAATATGTCCTATAGTATTAAATATTATTTTTACGGTAAACAGTCGGTATTAAAATAATATCTCCTTTATGTCCAGCCACGGTAAGGGCATTGCGCTCTACCGAGGTGTGTGGTCGGTCGCGCGAAGACCAGTGGCCTAACCTTACGCCACCACCAGATGTCACCGTGTCCAGTCAGCGGCTGGTTCCACGGATATAGACAGTATCTAGCTGGCCGACTCTAACCAGTCATTACCAGTGGTGATGTACTGAGTATATATACAACCGATACAACTCTCTTCGTCGGTGAGGCGCTCGCAGTAGTTGACGTATAACCAGCCGTACGGCAGGACCGTCTGGCTCACAACCAGACTTTGTGTTCATCTTACTCTCCGGTATAACATGCATTCATTCCAAAATACCAATTGCTTCACTGTGCACTATGCGATCGCTTGACCCGCGCACCGAGGCAGTCATAACGTTCGACTAACTGCAATTCCGCCTTGCCACAAAATTTTTTTATTTTTTTTTTATTCACTCGACAGGCGTCATAATAGGCATACAATATATTTTTATACAATAATTTATAATAATTGATGTAATTGTTTAACTCATACACCTTATAATTAAAAACAAAATATGTTGATAGCAGCGATTTCTGTTAGTTATTAGTTATATATAGTCTACGTGACGTATACCTATATTTAATATTTATATACTTCTATTAGGTATCTAAGGTCGGAGTCGTTCATCAATAATAAACTATTGGTTCTATATAAATAACTATTTACATTTTTTAATTCATTTTTTCACTTCACTATTAATACCTACACTTAGAAATTCTTTATTTTCAAAAGAAAATCTAAACTTGAAGAATGAAAATTTCATAGTGTGTACATAAATAATATATTAATATTTAATATATTTTAAATGTTATAAGTAGGTACCCAGGAATAATATTTTTAAATTACAACAAAATAACCAAAATCGTTAATGCTTTAAATGATAAGTAAGTAATACACAATTCAAATGTAATTTTATAGTATTTTAACTATCTAAATTATTTAGTTTGTAATAAAATAGTTATTTATTAAACTTTAAAATTTACTTCGAGTATGTAGTCCCAATTAAAATCTAGTTTCTCAAATAATAATAGGTTTTTTTAAAATATATGCAAAATAGCATAATATATAAATACAAATGTATACAAAATATGCGAAACACGATGCCACTAGACTCAGGGCAATCATAATAAAATATAAATACATAATTTAGTAACAATTGGTTAAAACAATACTAGGTATACAAAAATCAATTCCAGTGCATCAAAATAATGTTAAGCATTTGTTCTCAAATTATAAATCAGCTATTATATATTATAATTTATATTGATATCATTGCAGTTTTTACTTTTTAGGTACCCACTGACATTGCTTTTCAATTTTAAAATTAAATTTATTTCAAGTTTTAGAAAACTGTACACCTTGTTAAATGTGTGCAAAAAGATATTCTATGATATTTTTCGGTGTCGCAGGTGTGACCCTTAGTATTATTAGTATATGGATAGTAGCTTATCTAAGCCATTATATTACCATATAATAATATTGTATAATTCCAATGCATAAGATAAAATAAATTTATGTGCGTAAAAATGATGGATTAATTTCCAGATCGTTGTAACAAGTCAAAAGTCTCATGGATAATATGTATTGATTGAGTTCACTTCTAGATTTATGTGTTTGATTTTTTTTTATGTAACATACTTCTGGCTGCACTTTACAAGAAGACGATAAATCGAATTAAGGCTGATTTCAAAATTGTTAGGACTAAGATAAGATGAAAATGTGGCCTTTAATGGTCTATGTTTTAAGATAATAAGTTTTTACAAATGTAAATATATTTTTTTCATTAAAACATTATCTGTATTATTTATTATGCTCACTACAATATTAATTTTGTATAATAAATTTACATTACATTTCTTATAATATAATTATTAATTAATCAAAATATAATATAAAATAACAATTCTGTAATATTATATACTTAAAAATGTAATAACTAATAAGTTTTTTTTATATAACATATTCAAAAAGTAATTAGTACTAGAAAGTTTTATTTTAATCCTAAAAAAACACAACATGATGATGGTAGTTACCTGGATTTTAGATTTTTATACGAAACAAAAGTATACATTTATATAATAATTGAAATTAATTTTTACAAATTATAAACTATAAATTAAATGCTGCTTAAATGGTATTGCAGGAGTAAAAAAATGTAATGTGAAAGTTAAATATATAATAATATTGTTTTACAGACAAAAAATCCAAGTACTTTTCGATTAGGAATAAATATGAAATAACTGAATTTAAAATTTGTCTGATTAATATCCTGATTAAAACCTTATGTCAATTATTACTCAAACATAAATCACAAAAGTTAATGAAATATGTAGTTTCTAATGCATTGTACAACAAATTAGGTAGTGTCCAAATTAAATTAACTACATAATATGTATTTGTTTGTTTATTAGCAGTAATTCTCTATTCCACGAGAGTTGACCCACTCGCTCGTCGAAAACTGGTCGCGGAGCGCTAGTGGTGATCGTCGTCAGTAACAGATGCCTACTTTGACAAGCACTGCCGATCGCCGAACATCGCCGACCAATCACAGACCGCCAGTCTCCTACTCAGGGAGTCTGAATGTTCCGGCGGCTAAGTACACATGCGTGCAAGTGGGTCCACTCTCGTAAAATTGAGTATAGTAATATTATCGTTTACCATGTATATTTAAGTTTAGATAAACAATTAATGTTATGTCAAATATTTTACAAAAGTGCATTAATTATGGGTGAATGTTTTTTTTTATAAAATTTAGGTGATGTAGAGTATACTTAAATATTAATAATAGCTATTATAAGTAAAACATGAACATGAATTTATATTTGATAAATGTTGATACCTATGTGCATGTATTATGTATATAATATAAAAAATTGCATATCTTGTAAAATATAGACTATAACGTAAATCTTCATATAAATTGTATTTAGCATTTAAAAAAAAAAAAAACATAGCCATACATTTCTACCAAAATTAAACATTGAGCGCATAAATGTCTATAATAATATTTTTATTACAAATACAAATTGAAAATTCAATACAATTATTAGAATACAAGTACTTAAAAAAATATACTTTGTTGTTTGAAAATAAAATAAATAAGACAATAATGATAAAAAAAATAGATAACCTTTTTTTGTATACATTATTACTTGATAATAATAGTATAATAAAATAAAAAAATCATCTATATAAGTAAAAAAAAAATATATATACATTTTAAAATCTTAAGACTAATTGCACATAACATTCAGTCTTATCTTATACTACATATTCTTGCATATTTGAATTAGTACATTATTTGTATTCATAGTGTATTTAAATACAAAACAATATTACATATTACGATATAACACATTTACGTATCTAGTGCATTTTGTTATATGTATTAAAAAAACTAAAATTTTTGTTTGTTACGCATACTAAAATAAAATATTTAAAAATGTGATGTTTTAATAAATTACATTTAGGTAAATTAATTGAATTGTTTACAATAATAAATTAAAAAATATTGTAATTATCATTATTTCCATAAATGTATACGTACAAGTAAAGTTAATTTTCATATTTATATTAGATATTTATCTAAAATATTTTTGAACAGAAATAAAATTACAATTATTAAAAAAAACCCAATAGATTTTTTTCAGTTTAATGTTACTGAAATAATAAATAAATAAATTAATAATATGATAAAAATGATAAGTCATATATAAAGTGTTAAAACTAAAACTATTTTATACATTGTAAATAGATATTCATATTAAAATATAATAATTTTGTTGTCATTTACATAAAGTAAATCCATATAGATAAATTTTGTTGTATTAAAATCATCTAAAACATAAGAAGATGATAATAAAATATATTATATCGGTCGTTTTCTAGCTGCCTAACATAAATTCATAATACGAAAATATACCATAACAGGTTTTAGTTATTTATTATTTAAAATCACACCAACGTGGCAGTTCTAGATTGGGGTGTAGCTTCATCTTGATACCAAGATAACATTTCATTAGCAAATACACTTTCATCTAAACATAATTCATTATTGGGTTCAAATGAATCAATGGGACAAACTGTTTCTTCCATTAATGAAATGTTTCTGTAAAATTAAATGTATTTTAAACTTTGTATTTTATATTTCAATAGATAATTTTGGAGTAACTTACTGAGGTACCAGTGGATGACAATTATGAGGTTGTAAAGGTTGATAAATTCCTTTATTTTGTAATGCTGGTTGTGGTGGCAAGGATGGTGTTGGTGATGGGTTAGTTGTAGTTAGAACTATTTCTGGAGATGCACTATTAGAATTTGCAGATGGTTTCCTAAATCTTGTACTGTACTTATAAAAATCAGACATTTCAAAAGGCTTAGTTACTTCACGATACGGTTGCCACTTTCCAACCTGAACAACCGTATGATTTTTTGGTGATTCAAATGGAACCTATAAAAAAAGATATTTATTTGCATAATTATTTGGATTAAATAACCAAAAATTACAAAATAATTACAGTGTCAAAATGATTGACTAGTGGGTCGTACGGAAGTGGTTGATTTTCAGGTTGTATTGGAGGTGTATGCAATTTGATAGGAGGCGGTAAATCATGGGTAAGTGTTGGCCCAGACTCAACACTACTACTATCTAATGATGTTTCAATCCATTTTTTCTCGGAATTTTTTCTACTTTCAGATAATGATATCTGATTTAAATCTGTAAATCCTTTTTCTGTTTGTTGCTGATTTTCATTTTTAATATTACCCAGAGAGTGAGTTCTCATTAAACTATTTTCTGGGTACATTTGATTTGGTAATAAAATAGTAGTTGTGGGATGCTGTGAATTTGTATGTCGTGGCACAACAGGTACAGCTGGAGGTTCATGATCAACACTACTATTACTTCGAGAACTAGAACTCCTAGTAGTGTGTCGCCTATCTAAACTTCCAAATCTGTAAACATAAAATATAAAATTATTCAAATTTATTCTATTATAAAAGCGTAATATTACAATTATAAAATATAATATTGTATACCTGTCTCTATACTTGGATGTGGAATCTTGATCAATAATCTTACTGGACAATTCATGACTGGATGGCAAATTTGTGGAATTCAAATTATTATTAAAAAATACACCATTATCTTTAGGATAAGTTACTGTAAATAAATAAATATTTTTAATTTAACAAATATATTTTTAATAATTAACAAAGAATTTACCATGATCTTTATCTAAACTTATTGTTGATCTTGGTAGTAGCATTGGTTGTATATTAGAACTGGATATGTGTTCATGAGTATTCCATGCATTATGCAGCCCATTTCCAATTCTAAAAAATGATTATATAAAATGTTTGTTAGTTAATTTAGTATATTTAAGCTTTACAATTTCATTTATTTCAATCTACATAAATAAAAATTTTTAAATGTATAATGTTCTGCAAAAATAACAAAATGATCATTGTTTTTAAAATAAAAACAATGATATTATTTATTTTACATTTTTATAATTCATTTTATATATTATATTTCAATATATATAATTTTTGAAATGGAAATTTTGCACATTCATACATTTCACTTTATTTAAGTAATATAATTAATAAACATGCTACAATACTTATTAAATATTGTATACATTTAATTAGTAATTTAAGTCGATTCTAGTTTAAAGTAATTAAATATTTAAAATTACCTTGGGTCATGAGAATTTCTTTGACCAGGGAATTTGTTGTATGATTGTGACTGCCTCAAATTACTTTTGTGAGATATAACTTTTGTGTTCAGAGATTGTACATTTGGTTCTTTAGGTACAACAAAATTACCATCAGTTACACTATGATTATTCACAAAATCTAAAAAAACAACAAAATAAAAATATTAAATGTATTCATAATAAATTAATTGTTCTTATTCATCAATTATTTTATTTTATAAGGATATATTTTGTTTTAATTCTATAGTAATTATTAATGATAAATACCTATTGTTTTAAAATAAAATGGTTTAACTGCATTTCAAAAAGTTCCTACTTATTATCTAGCCATTACCATTAATTGAGCAAGAAATAAAAACTTATAAAACAAACATTTGAAAATACCTACAAAACCATTAACAATTAAAACATAATATTCAACAATATAAGTAATTGGTGAAACTAAATGTGATTTTATAGTAATAATAAAAATAATAATCTGCTTGTTTTTAATTCTACTATATTGTTGATTTGAGTCATATTATATTAATTAATAATCAAAAGAATGACTTAAAAATGACACTTTTCAAGTCAAAACATTTCATCTTTCTTTCGTTTTTGTTTTGGCTTATTACCTTCTCACTTATACAATCTCTTCCTATAATTCTCCTTCTGTACTCGTCATAAAAAAAAAGTTTATAATATTAAATATGACTCAATCTTTATAAGTTCGACATTAAACCAAACTCATAATCTTAACATTTTATTTTGATTGAACATACATTTTAACTTAAGCTAAGTTTGAATTAAAAAGTTTTTTTTTTAAATGTATATGTTTATAAAGGTTAGCCAATATAGGTTATAAATATTTTTTAAGTCCAATTTCTAGGAATCCCTTTTAAATTAGTAATTGTTTTATTTCAATGAATCTTATACAAATATTGTAGTATTTTTATGCTTCAAGGATTGGAAGTTGACCATAGTAATAATTATTCTGCTTATTGATGATAATTTAAAAAAATAATCAATTAAGCCAATATTAAGTGCTTGTTAAAAAACATATTTTTTAAAATTTAACAAAATCAAATCATATACGCAATAGTCAGGTCGCTCTAAGAGCGCTACTCCTTATCGCATCTAACTGATTGAGCTCTGCGATATTTCTCCCACTCTACCATCTAGTTGCCGCCGTAAATACACGAGAATGCGCGAGAACGGACGAATTTTGGTCGGCGCCCAGAAGCGCTCTTACGATGGCTCGAATATAGAAGTAAATATGTATTGCTCTATTAACTACTTCAATGATAAAACTTTAGTAAAAAAAAATAAAGAGTTGCTTCAGGATTGATTAACCTTTGTCAATATCCATATTAATTAATGTTTATATTATTTGAAACAATTATTGTAATAGTTCTTACTGCAAAGCTATTTTATAATTTATATAATTTTCTATAAATATAGGTATAATGTATATACATTTTGCAAAAATGATGTGTATATGCTGTTATATAAATGTTGATACTTATAATTTCTTAATGGGTATTGACATATTATTTATATCAATTATATGTTGACCTAACTCTTTATATTTTAATAGTTTATGACCACAACATTTAGATTAGATATTGAAAATAAAAATAAAATTAGATATTCACTAATACCATGGAGCTATTTGTAATGATACTAATGCTATTAAGACTTTTAGCTGTAAATAAGGATGAGAAGAATGTATCATTGATTATTCCTCATATGTTCCATGTAATCCAACTACAAATCTTTTATCATTTAAGTTCTAAGTTCCTTCTCCTTCTTCTTTCCAATTAGTTTTAGTACTATTTTATTGGTAACAAGATTTGTTCATACAATTTTCAGAATTTACATATTTCAAAAGGGTAAATTTTCTTGTGCGTTAGCTCTGCTATTATTCAGGTTATAATTTTTTTATTGTATTGTAGCTTAGAAAACATGTAACATATTAGAAATTTAATTTTTTCTACTTAAAGCCAAAACTTGATTCTTTTGGACATTTTTTTAAATGCTTTTATACTTCTTTAAGTTGTGTATTATATTTCTAAAGAATGATCACAATCATAATTAATTATTATATTTACAGTGCACAAATTATTGTAAAACTAAGCAAGTCTGTTTAGGTAGTGAATCCAGATGAGAATATCTGGAAAAAATTATCCACAGTAGGTAATAATATCATAAAAGATAAATATTTGGTAGAAAGAATATTGAAGCTCGATTTGTCCTTATAATGTATAGACTGTTCAGTCTTTAAAGCAAAAGAGTGTGGCAATAAAGTGTTATCTTTATATTTTCCAACAGATAAGTGAATGAATAATACAGGTAAGTTATTATAAGTATGTTAATACATATAAAATTGAAATTACAATGCAATGGGTGCTGTTTTATATACCTAATTATTATTATTACATATTATATAAATATTTTCTTGTATCTTATGCATAAAGTATGTATTCATGTATTATCAAAATATTAAAATGATATTTTAACTATGGATAATATCTGAATTTATATTTTTTTCTTGGATTCATTATTCTACAAAATTTTTTCCTGTGAATATTTTTATATTTTTCCATTATAAACATAATTTTTAAGTTTTGAGGCAAATCACCAAAAATATACATTTTACTAATCAATTTAGCGAGCATATGTATATGTATATCTTCTTTGAAAATTATATAATTTGTAGTAGATAATAATATAAACATTTGATGAACATTTCATGTATTTACGGTTATTCATTTTTGAATTATAACGAAATATGAAAATTGTTTGATGAGAAAACTCAAAACATTATTATACGCGAGAATACCTACTTAATTTTATCAGAATTTAAACTTCAGAAACTCATAAAAAAATAATTGTGGATTTATGAATAATTTTAATTTTAAATTTAAATATAAAATATTTAGTTGAAACCTTGTAGTTATTCAATTTTTAAATGAATATTAAAATAATTTCAAATTTTCAACTATTAAATAATTTCAAAATTTTAGTGATTATCACAAAATATTAAAAAAATTATATCATGTATAGAAAATGCTAATGAAGGTAAATAATTTGGTGAAAATTTCAATTATACATGGTTATTGGTTATTTTTATTTGTTTATCCCAAATATTAAAAAAAGTAGTATCCATTTTTTGCTATAAAAAGTTATATTGCACCGCTCTGAATCTAATATGGTCTACGTGTTGTTCAGAAACATATTTTGAGTATAGTGAGAATAATAATTATTTTGTTATATTTAATGTGGTTAGGTGCGTTTAACCATTAATGTTATTACTAGTACTGGATAAAAATATTAAATAATTGTAATTAAATAATACCTATAGTTGGAAAATTGAATCATCAAACTTAAATTATTCAGTTGCGTAGGTGGGTATGTAAATCATTTGTGCATGCTCCACTTAAATGTATAAAACTAGGCACCACTTGGCCACAGTATACTACATCTGGTAGATATATATAATTATTTGCATGGCTTCAACCACTCAGGGATTATACACTTTAATTGGTCAGCAATGTAAATTTATCTACTTGGACCGTAACTTATTTATTATCAAGGTATTAGGATTTGTTAATTATACTTTAAGAAATTGCTCCTTTTACTTATTACTTTTTCTACTAACTTTACCAAAATCAAATACCTAGCATTTATTTTTTTTCTACTCTAATCTTAACATTGATGAAGTATCATAGAAATTACCTGTTGTGTAACTGCTCTCAGGGCGAGGCTTTTTTTTTACTTTTTGATTATTGCATAAATTTATTCTTGTCTCGAGTTCAATAATTCTATTTTGACTTTGTTGATACATCATTCTATGTTTACGTCGCACAGATTTATTGGCAGTCTCATCATTAGCAAGTCCTAAAGCAGCTTCGGCAATCCCTTTTTGGATTTTATACTCTAGTTCCAGTGAAGCCAAAGTTTCATCCTAGCAAGCAAAACGCTTATACAAAATCTGTATATTACAGCAAAAATATCAATAATTACTTACGTCTTTAAATTTCAGTTTATTTATTAAATTTTCAGGATAAGTAAATGATGTTCCAACACGTCGACGGAATGTGGGTGGTGTTTCGCCGGGATCTAATGGGATCTCCGGAGGTAAACTGCCCGTCAATTCTGCTTCTTGTATGCATAATCGTTTTAATTCACGATTCTTTTCAGTGATTTTAGATTCTAATGCTTTGCGCCTGGACTGTAAACTCGCAACCATCGTGTCGACTTTATTAGAGGAGCATTCTGAGAAACAAAAAAATATGTATTAACAATCAATAAGGACATTAAGAGTCGATCAATTTAACTGCACATAAGTCGTTTGTTAACAAACGACGGATCGACAGTGGTTTGTTAGTACAACACCCTTACCCATAGTTTTTTAAATGCATCGCGAAACTAGCACGTTCATAAATCGGAATTCTGTACGCTAAAACACGGCGCGTGAATCCAAATATTTCAGCGATGTACGTTCTGAAATCCGAAGAATTAGATGAGTTGAGCTCTTCGCAATTACTATTGACAAATGACAACGATAACACAAAAAAAAACCACTGACGAAATAACGCCAAACAATAAGCTGAGCTACATTAAAATACCTTACGGCTTATCTGGTGCGTAATTACTTGGTGAAAACAATGCAACCGCTTGATAGCAATAATTACTGCCGCGACAAATGAACGACAAGTCAGTAAGACACAAAAACGATAATATTATTTAAAACGTTTCTGACATCCATCGCCTGTCGAACATTCCGTTATCACCACGGATAATATACAGAACCATCTACGACCGTGGTTATGACTTATTAGTTTTCACTATTTTGGAGGTAAACACTGTTTACTAAACAATTTTCAACGATTTTATGAAATAGCGCATTATTAGCATAGACATATTATGTCTATGATTATTAGTTATGTATGTTATGCCGCCATTTTACGACTATATAATAATGTTATGTGTATATGAATTTTTCCCACTTAATTTTGTCGTTGATAAATGTTGGTATGGCATACCCATTATAATATGTAGTGCCTTATATGAAATAACGTATTGTTATGGGCTACGAAATCATTGAGGTTATCCTGTAGCGTCCAACAGTGAAGGGTGAAACATGGCGTCGTGACGCCGACCTAAGTCCGGACCGGTAATGAAGGCAGACTCCGCGTCCAGAGTTCCAGAAGATGCAGGGGAAAACGTACCTTCATGATCGTATTCTCGTGGCTAATGACAAAAGAACACGGGATGGCCACAATTCTACGAATCCGAGAAATCTATGAAACCAGCTATGCGCCTGTACTACGCAGGCTGCTTAAAAGTCATGACCATACTTATTTTAAGCTAAATGATATTAACTAGTATTCATTTAATAATATTCACAATCGCGAGCACAGCTACAAGCATTTTGACGAAAACAACAACCTTCCACAACAACAGTTGCAAGGACGAATTTCTTTGGACACAAGCGCTACGATCTCCAGTTCAAGATAATAGAATAAGAACACTACCTATAAGGGAGCCAGGAGTACAGCATATTCAGATGTTGGCTTGCATAGCCGTTGAGACCTGAGCACCTTCTCGCCACTCGTACCCACATGACTTGCATAGGTACCTTTATAATTTTTGCTTGAATAAAAATACAAAAATTATTTTGTCATCAATAATATAAAATTATGTGTTTAAAAAAATCATAATGTATGACAAAAATGTCATCTATTTCTGGTATACTTATCTGTATCGTAACATTTACAGACAGAGTATCCGATAGCTGTGTGCGCAAGCTATACAACATTTTTGATCACTGTGAAATACCGGTTATTCCGAGACCTTTAGCCGTGGTTCTAACCACTCAAGGCATGCTCAGTCGGTTGCGCTTTGTCAATGAATTTTGTAATATAATTAATAGGTATTAATTAAATTAAAGTTTTATACATACCCATATAAATTAAATAGAACTACCTATATAATAAATTATGATAAATGAGCATGCTCATACATCGGAGTCAGCATTCGCCACTGAAATAAGCTACCTATCATTTTATTTACTGTTGAAATTATCTTCAACAATTTATTTAAAATCCGCCGGGATCCCATCGTCTGGATCTCGGGCAGTCCGGATTTATGATATATGATATATTTAATAATTAATTATGATGTAGTATTAATATTATGTACTTACTGTTACCTAATTACTATTTATGAAATCAAATATCATCAATTATTTAACAGCTTGCCAAAAAAAAATCGAATGGTCACAATAAAATTCCACGTGTCCGAGAAATCTATAAAACCAGGTATATCTATATTCTATACCCAGGATTCTTGTCAGCATAATCAAATGTCGGATGGCATAGCCATTGAGAACTGAGCACCTCTCGCCACTCGTACCGATATGACTTGAATAGGTACTTTTATAATTTTCACTTAAATTGAAATAGAATTAATAAACTTTAATTTTATTTAATGTAGAAATTGTCTTCAGCTATTTATGTGAAAACCGCAATTGTATGGATCTCAAGCAGTGCTCATACAACAACTGGTGCAGTCAATAAAGGATTTTTAAAGACGAGGCAACCATAAAAGGCACACTGTTGACACGGAAGACCTGCAATATTCCTCGTCAAAATTTCTGGAAATGGAACCAAAAACAACAACATTGCA
Source organism: Acyrthosiphon pisum (assembly GCF_005508785.2). Classification (NCBI taxonomy): domain Eukaryota; kingdom Metazoa; phylum Arthropoda; class Insecta; order Hemiptera; family Aphididae; genus Acyrthosiphon; species Acyrthosiphon pisum. The sequence goes on from NC_042493.1 coordinate 82,425,351, forward strand.
GCACCGTCACAATCAACATATCATCATTGAAGAACCTTGCATTTTGTGAGTGAATAGCACGGTTTAAGATATACTGGTTACGCAACTGATACGTAAAATAATACGAATTTGTGGCCCCTTCCGTTATGTTCAGTTTAGGCTCCTAAATGCATGTAGAACTAATATTGAGCGCGTCTAGTGGAGAATTACAATAACTATCAATTATTGTATATTGAATATTATCACGATTATAGATAATAAAACTATAAAAGTATAAATAGTATAATATATAAATGTATAAAACTAAAAAAGAAATTATCAAAAACATTTGTCATTTCACATTTGTAACTTTGTAAGTTGTAATGCAAAATTGGTTTTTTGTTTATAACATATAAGCTATAGTAACTTTTTTCCACCAGGAGCACTACAGTTTAGTTCTACATGCATTTTCATAACTGATCGGGAAGGGCCATTTTTTTTTAATTAGCTGTGTAACCAGTATATCTTAAACCGTGGTGAATAGTTAGTTAATTTTGTTACATAGACATACGTAACTGTTACATAGTTTAAAAAAATAAGCATACAATTATTAAAAGTAGTTGAGTATATGGGTCATATTAAAGTGTTATTGAAATTATTATATTGAATTGAGGGCAAAGGTATTACCTACATTGAAGTTATAATATGAAATTATTAAAAGGCATATTTCTGGAGATTATTAAATCATTATGAGATTATTATTGAGAATGTATTATGATTAGTGTATAATTAATAACGCATAAACATATAATATTAAATTCTAACGTGACAGTTGGCACAAAAAAAAAAAAAAATAATAATATACATATTAAATATATTAATAATTTACTATTTGCTAACATTTAATAATTAATTGATCTCTGTACTTTTTATGTAGGTACCTACTCAACCTAGGTCAACATTTTTAAAATATAATCTAGTGTTGATAATATGAATAACCAATGAGAAGCCGAGAACTGAGTCATGGACATGGTCTGAAGGGGGATCTGTGTATCAGTAAAAATGTGATCATACCCATCTATTAAATCATGGTTTTGTCAACATATTTATTGTTTATGACAAATTGTTTAAGTTTTGATGGTATTCGTTGCGGTCTAATCTTCAGATACTCCTTTTTATTGTACTCTTTTCTAAATGAGTTGTTCATATTTTTTATTTTATTTTCGATCTTTGGATGTTATAATATGTGGTTTCGTCAAAATATTTATTGTTTAGCCTTTGTTGGGTATCCACCGGACACAGACAATTTCTTTACGTTGTTGATGGTTTTCATGGCCGTCTATTCTTCAGTGTTTTCAGTGGTACCAAAGATTAGGGCAATTTTCCTGTGTACACATAATTGATTTACCCCCTTTGTCTTCCTTACAGGTACAATATTCATAAGGTTCCTTAGCAGTATCGGTATTTTGCATTACTTCCATATTATTTTTTACTGACAAACTTTTAAAATTAGTGAAATACCGCCCTAGAAGTTCTGGTAAGATGGCTTCATAAAAAAACCATTTTGATTTAGCCACTATTTCATCACATATTTCATAATCGATTTGAATACGTTCTACATAACAATCTTCATATGATGACCATACTAAAAAATCACCATAAGTGACACCACACATCAACAACTGAGTTTGTACCTGATAATAATACTGATGATTTTTATTTAACTTTCCACTAGTTAAATAGGTCATACTTCTTATATTTTTGTCTTTAGTTAAGCTATAGGGACATTTTATTTCTACGCAGCCTTTCCCACAACAATCACAATTAATTATTCCATCTGGACTGGCACCAAGATATGGAAAATTTGCATTAATTACTAGCCCAGAGATAGTGAATGAAAAATTGATGTGATCGTTTTTTAATTTTTCTATGTATGCATTTCTACCATCAATTTCATGGATTTTACCCCAATCGGTAGCAGCGCTTTTAAACTGTTTTGTTGATGGATAGCATATTGCTTTTAAAAGACTAATATTAGAATCATATGATTTAACAGTACATATGTCCTTAGCTCTAGAAGCTGTAATACGCCCACTTCTATACATAAACCAATCTTTAGATTCTGATTGTAGTTTTGTAGATTTCTCTATATCAGAACAATCATTTTTGTTTAAAGAAAAATCTAATTTTGAACCTATATCTACTAATTCCTCTCTACTTAATGTGGCATAATCTTCTTTAAAAATATTTGTTAAGCTTTTTGGAAAATTATTTTTTACAAATTGTAAATTAAATGGTGTTACAACTTTCAAAATACTAGCTTGACTATTGATGGTTTGTAATTTTCCTAAGAAATTTTTAAATGTATTTGAATCATTCAGTGTTATAGGTAACTTTTGTATGTAACTAGATTTTGGTTTCAATTTGGATTGTGTGGAAGCCATGTTCTTTGGATGATTAAAGTTTATTTTACTTATTTTACTAGGGATAGATTTATCAAGAGATGGTGCTGCCCAATATGCATAGACATCTGTAACTGATTTCGTACTTTTTAAATTAAATGCATGCTGCAAATAAAAAAGGACTGCTCCTACGTGTGAACAACATTCACCTAATCCTGCCATGCATAAGCAATGGGCAGTTTCAACTTTGCCATTATTCTTGACTATAACCCATGGCAGCAATTTAGTGTCATTTAACCTTTGAGAATGCGCTACCTAAACAAAAATAATAATAATGTAGAGACCATAGGCTCATAATGAATAATGATTGTAATCTATCAGGGGCACCGATGTATTTTGGAACACATAATAACTAATAAGACGATTTCATTTTGAGTCAATACACTCCGGCGCTCCTGTAATCTAGTATCTGTCGAATGTTGTAAGTATTAAAGTATGTAAAGAGAAACAGATACCTTTGTATACTTTTTATATTAATCTTTACAACATAGAAATATATTCTTATCCTTGACTTACTTCAGCAACTACAAGAACATAGCTATCTACCACAGTCCATTTGACATTTGAAACCCAACCACTAACAAAAAAATTATATGCATCTAGACTTTTGTACGCTTTAAATTCTTCCAATGTGTAAGCACTTTTAGTCAATACTAGGTAATTACAAATATCAGGGTAAGTAATTGAAGGCACTAAGTTTAAATCTGTTGTCCAAATTACACAATTGTCTTTCAATAACAAGTATGGATCTTGAGAATTTAACTATAGTATTTTGTCTAAATATCGTTTCTGAACGTCCCCAGTTAAACTACGAGCGTGGTTACTTAATTTAATAGACATAATTATAACGTTATAACCAAAAAACACGATTTTAAGTAAGACTTAACTAATAAAATTATGAGTAAATCAATAAAAGTTAATTAGAAACCATATACAAATGGACCACCAATTAGTGATAAGAACGTTATCATATTATAAACATAACCTAAAAGAAAGTGATCAATAATACATTTGAGAACTGGTTATTTTAAGACAATTTGCATGTTTCCAGTAGCCATTATATTACATGAAACTGTTTATACCATCACTTAAAGAGTTATTAAATCATAAACTCAAAACTAATAACCAATAAATTATGAAATAATTAGAAAACATAATTAAAAAACAATAATTTTAAATTTATTAAAAGAAATTTTTAAAATTTAATCTATTGTTGATAATATGAATAACCAATGAGAAGTCGAGAACTGGGTAATGAACATGGTCTGAAGGGGAATCTATATATCAGTAAACATGTGATCATACCCATCTATTAAATCATGGTTTTTTCAACATATTTATTGTTTAGCCTTAGTCGGATATCCACCGGATACAGACAAATTATTTACATTGTTGATGGTTTTCGTTGCCGTCTATTCTTTAGATACTTCTTTTTTATTAAATTCTTTTCTGAACGAGTTGTTCATATTTTTAATTTTATTTTCCATCTTTGGATGTTATAATATGTGGTTTCGTCAGCATAATTATTGTTTAGCCTTAGTCGGGTATCCACCGGATACAGACAAATTGTTTACGTTGTTGATGGTTTTCGTTGCCGTCTATTCTTTAGATACTCCTTTTTGTTATTTTCTTTTCTGAACGAGTTGTTCATATTTTTAATTTTATTTTCGATCTTTGGATGTTATAATATGTGGTTTCGTCAGCATAATTATTGTTTAGCCTTAGTCGGATATCCACCGGGTACAGACAAATTGTTTACGTTGTTGATGGTTTTCGTTGCCGTCTATTCTTTAGATACTCCTTTTTATTAAATTCTTTTCTGAACGATTTGTTCATATTTTTAATTTTATTTTCGATCTTTGGATGTTATAATATGTGGTTTCGTCAGCATAATTATTGTTTAGCCTTAGTCGGGTATCCACCGGATACAGACAAATTGTTTACGTTGTTGATGGTTTTCGTTGCCGTCTATTCTTCAGATACACCTTTTTGTTATTTCCTTTTCTGAACGAGTTGTTCATATTTTTAATTTTATTTTCGATCTTTGGATGTTATAATATGTGGTTTCGTCAGCATTATTATTGTTTAGCCTTAGTCGGGTATCCACCGGATACAGAAAAATTGTTTACGTTGTTGATGGTTTTCGTTGCCGTCTATTCTTTAGATACTCCTTTTTATTAAATTTTTTTCTGAACGAGTTGTTCATATTTTTTATTTTATTTTCGATCTTTGGATGTTATAATATGTGGTTTCGTCAGCATAATTATTGTTTAGCATTAGTCGGGTATCCACCGGATACAGACAAATTGTTTACGTTGTTGATGGTTTTCGTTGCCGTCTATTCTTCAGATACACCTTTTTGTTATTTTCTTTTCTGAACGAGTTGTTCATATTTTTAATTTTATTTTCGATCTTTGGATGTTATAATATGTGGTTTCGTCAGCATAATTATTGTTTAGCATTAGTCGGGTATCCACCGGATACAGACAAATTGTTTACGTTGTTGATGGTTTTCGTTGCCGTCTATTCTTTAGATACTTCTTTTTTATTAAATTCTTTTCTGAACGAGTTGTTCATATTTTTAATTTTATTTTCGATCTTTGGATGTTATAATATGTGGTTTCGTCAGCATAATTATTGTTTAGCCTTAGTCGGATATCCACCGGATACAGACAAATTGTTTACGTTGTTGATGGTTTTCGTTGCCGTCTATTCTTTAGATACTCCTTTTTATTAAATTCTTTTCTGAACGAGTTGTTCATATTTTTAATTTTATTTTCGATCTTTGGATGTTATAATATGTGGTTTCGTCAGCATAATTATTGTTTAGCCTTAGTCGGATATCCACCGGATACAGACAAATTGTTTACGTTGTTGATGGTTTTCGTTGCCGTCTATTCTTTAGATACTCCTTTTTATTAAATTCTTTTCTGAACGATTTGTTCATATTTTTAATTTTATTTTCGATCTTTGGATGTTATAATATGTGGTTTCGTCAGCATAATTATTGTTTAGCCTTAGTCGGGTATCCACCGGATACAGACAAATTGTTTACGTTGTTGATGGTTTTCATGGCCGTCTATTCTTCAGTGTTTTCAGTGGTACCAAAGATTAGGGCAATTTTCCTGTGTACACATAATTGATTTACCCCCTTTGTCTTCCTGTTATTTTAAGACAATTTGCATGTTTCCAGTAGCCATTATATTACATGAAACTGTTTATACCATCACTTAAAGAGTTATTAAATCATAAACTCAAAACTAATAACCAATAAATTATGAAATAATAAGAAAACATAATTAAAAAACAATAATTTTAAATTTATTAAAAGAAATTTTTAAAATTTAATCTATTGTTGATAATATGAATAACCAATGAGAAGTCGAGAACTGTTTAATGAACATGGTCTGAAGGGGAATCTATATATCAGTAAAAATGTGATCATACCCATCTATTAAATCATGGTTTCGTCAGCATAATTATTGTTTAGCCTTAGTCGGGTATCCACCGGATACAGACAAATTATTTACATTGTTGATGGTTTTCGTTGCCGTCTATTCTTTAGATACTTCTTTTTTATTAAATTCTTTTCTGAACGAGTTGTTCATATTTTTAATTTTATTTTCGATCTTTGGATGTTATAATATGTGGTTTCGTCAGCATAATTATTGTTTAGCCTTAGTCGGATATCCACCGGATACAGACAAATTGTTTACGTTGTTGATGGTTTTCGTTGCCGTCTATTCTTCAGATACACCTTTTTGTTATTTTCTTTTCTGAACGAGTTGTTCATATTTTTAATTTTATTTTCGATCTTTGGATGTTATAATATGTGGTTTCGTCAGCATAATTATTGTTTAGCCTTAGTCGGGTATCCACCGGATACAGACAAATTGTTTACGTTGTTGATGGTTTTCATGGCCGTCTATTCTTCAGTGTTTTCAGTGGTACCAAAGATTAGGGCAATTTTCCTGTGTACACATAATTGATTTACCCCCTTTGTCTTCCTGTTATTTTAAGACAATTTGCATGTTTCCAGTAGCCATTATATTACATGAAACTGTTTATACCATCACTTAAAGAGTTATTAAATCATAAACTCAAAACTAATAACCAATAAATTATGAAATAATAAGAAAACATAATTAAAAAACAATAATTTTAAATTTATTAAAAGAAATTTTTAAAATTTAATCTATTGTTGATAATATGAATAACCAATGAGAAGTCGAGAACTGGGTAATGAACATGGTCTGAAGGGGAATCTATATATCAGTAAAAATGTGATCATACCCATCTATTAAATCATGGTTTTTTCAACATATTTATTGTTTAGCCTTAGTCGGATATCCACCGGATACAGACAAATTGTTTACGTTGTTGATGGTTTTCGTTGCCGTCTATTCTTTAGATACTCCTTTTTATTAAATTCTTTTCTGAACGAGTTGTTCATATTTTTTATTTTATTTTCGATCTTTGGATGTTATAATATGCTGTTTCGTCAACATTTATATTGTTTAGACTTGATTTCAAACAAATGAGACTGTAACTTTTGAATTTTTACTCTTGCCCTAGTAGCCTGTTGTAAACATTTCTGTTTTTGTTGTTTTTAAATTTCTTTTACAAACTCTTTTATCTGGCGAAAAGAATTGTCTGACAGGTTTCCCAACAGGTAATCTCAGGTTTTTTTTCTTGAGAAAATATAAGAGTCTTTGGCATAATAAACAAGATATACTGCTGAAAAAAAATTATGATTATAATCATTATTAATCCTGATGAACTAATATTTTTTATACAAATACACTTTCTTTATAATACATTTGAGAACTGGTTATTTTAAGACAATAGTGTAAAACAATAAAAAATATACAATTTTTGATACATCTGTGAGCAGTGGAAATAATCCTTTTTTTTGTATTCTAAAAAAATGACGAAACCACAGAAATTACCCCCATCATGTTTTTAATTGAAGGAATTGCACATGCTTTTGGAATATAAAGGTTCACCGAATGGCTAAAACAGTGAGTGTAGAAGGCTAGTGGCTGTTGTTTTGATATAATCCTATGGATCCAACGGATCCGTTTGTCGATTTCTTTATTGCTCTGACAAATCTCCACTTCTGTAATCGTCAACATCGGGTCACCCTTAAAGATCAATAGCGTCAAATGATCTCTCTGCGTATATGAGCAATTTGAATAAATCTACTTCGTTTGTATGACGGATATTCACTTCAGCACTTGTCAGCCGTGAGCGTCCAATAGGTTAGCCGCATTAATTTGTTGTTCACATCAATCAGATCCGTTTGATCGATTTCTCCCTTGGTCCGACAGATTTCCACTTCTTTATTCGTTAACTTCGTGTCACCCTTAAAGATCAATAGCGTCAACCAATATAAACTATGTTTTTTTTTTGAGAAGAAATAAAAAAAAAATTACAAGTAACGGAATACCAACATATTTATAAATTTGAGGGAGATAAAATGAAATCAATATATATGAACTAGCATATTTAAAAAGCTAATAAGAGGGTAAACCAAACTTTTGAATTTTAAGGGCTAAAAAGATTTACTAGAAATATTGAGTTATAATTTGTGAATGATCGTTGCAGTGGAGAGTATAAGGAACTTTTGAAAATAATCGAAATGACACGATATCCTATATACATACTCAATTACTCTAAATAAAATAAGTATATAAATATTCAGATTTTTATATTGGCATACATGTGTAATAACTTTAATTATATTATCCAAATAGATATATATATATAGTAATAAGTATTAACGATTCGTGGTGGTGGTCAAAGGTTTTATTGATATTTTTATCATAATATACTAACACAATTAACACAATTATTAATCAATATTGTAATCCAAAGGAAATAAATACTTATTCATATTGTATACTTAATTGAAAAATTACCAATATTTACATACTTATTATATCATCTACAGAAATACATAAAAATTAAATATTGTGAATTACCTATGACATATATCCAAGATGTATAAATTGTAACTTTTTTGTAAAATAAACTGTTAATTTATAAGTCAAATTTGTAAAGATTTCTGTCCTAACAGACATAATTGTTTTTTTTTTTTTTTTAGTGGGGAGGTCTTATGGGCCACGAAGTCTTTAATGCTATTATAGCTATTTCTATTATTATAATGTAATACATCTCGTGTTCTCTTAGCTATTATCAAAAAAAAAACATTGAACGGTCCCAATAAAATTCCACTAGTCCGAGAATTCTATGAAACAGGGTATACGTCTATAGTCTATACTCAGGATTCTTAAAACTCAATGACCGTAGTTCGTTTAAGCTTAACGGTATTAACTAATATTCACTTATTAATATACACATTCGCGAATCCAACTACTGGTATTTTGATGAAAACAACAACCTTCCACAACAACAGTTGCAAGGACGAATTTCTTTGGACACGAGCCACGAGCGCCATGATCTTCAGTTCAGGGTAATGAATAGGAACACTACTTATAAGGGAGCCAGGAGTACAGCATATTCAAATGTTGGCTGACATAGCCGTTAATACCGGAGCACCTTCTCGCCACTCGCACAGACATGACTTGTATAGGTATACCTTAATAGTTTTTGCTTAAATTGAAATAGAAATAAACTATCATTTTATAGATGTATTCACTGTGGAAATTGTCTTCAACAATTTATTGAACCACCTGAATCTCAGGCAGTCCGGATTTATGATATATGATATTATATTTAACTAGTAATAAAGTAATAAATTACTTTATTCACAATAACATTATAAAATATCATAGTCTGACTGACCGTCTTTTCTCAGAATCATTTTTCGTATACAAGGGTTATAATAATATATTATTGAATTAAAATTTAACACCATCCATTATAGTGACCCACAACCCACTTAAAACCTAGTGTTAAGCAGAGTGACATCCACTTTCCCACCTTTTTTGCTTTGGAACCAGTGTGTATTTTAAGTTATTGAAATATAAATATGATAAGGTAAGTTTTTCAATCAGTTTAAGACCTTTAGAAGAATAAATGATAACATATTTTATGTGTGTAGTTTTATTGTACAAATTGTTTATTAATTAGGTAGGTACTGGAAATGATACACTTTTCGTGATTTCACTGTTAAAATGTTCAAGTTTTTTTTGTTAGTACTTAAACTTAATAGGTACATACGTATTATATATATACAAATTTTTGTTCGTGAAAAATGTATTCTTGTTCTATAAAATTTAATATTTAGTTGTCACTTTTCCTACATTAAAAAAATAATAATAGTAATAATCTTAAGGAGACCCAAAGAGGCCACTTGATATAATTTCAAAAGGTGTACTTTGACGACATTAATAGACAGCGCTAAACGCCCAAGGCACTTTTTTTATATATAAAGAATCACAATTAAGAGCCATAATAAGTGGATGTGGGGAGGTTCAGAAGAAAAAGCCATCGTGGCACAAATTGTAATATACACTGAGATGGTTAGCGAGTATAACCACCCGGAATATATTGTTATATTTTTTACATGCATATGTACCAACCTAAGTTTAATAATATTATAGTGGCTAGTGGCATAGTTATAGGCTAAAAGTTGTAAAGGTCTTCTGCAGTATACAATTTGGCAGATTGGATAAATATTTTTAATTAAAATAGCTAAAAATGGTTACACATTAAGACAGTGAAACACCTCTGTACAAGCAGCATTCATCTATAGGTTAAACATTTAACGTAGCATATTGTACTGCAGAGTTCAGACAGAGTATGTTTTCAAGGATTTTTCGAGCAAATCGTTAAAACCTGAGAAAAAAAACCATAAGCCAGCGGTTTTTACATGTGTTTCGACAAAAAAATGATCAATATTCTAAAGCTATATTACGCCACGTGTGTGCTCAAATCATAATAGTTTTTTGGACTGTGGTATAATAAAATGTTTGGTGTTCAAAGTAATACGTCTAATATACCCCGGTGGCATTATAGTGCGGTGCACGACCGAAGTGAAACGAAATGCCGAACGACTTTTTTAAAGAAATTTTCTTTACAACTCAGCGGTAACGTTGTTCCATTACGCGTGAGGTGATGTATCACTAAGGTGTGCATGCGTATGTGTGTGTGTCTGTGTGTGAGTGGAAGGGTAATTTGGGGGTATGTGTTCCCGCTCGCAGTGGCGCCGTGGCAGCTATCCTATGCTCAAGGTGTATCCGTCGAATTACCTTATATAACTGGGTGGGTGGTCATGGACCATGGTGGGTATACTGGTGAATGACCCTAACTGAATAAAACAAATATATATTTGAATAGACCAACCAACAGTTACGTAAATACCTTATACAGACATAAACTTAATAAGCTAAAATATTACAATATTACAATAGTCATAAAAATCTCGAAAATGTTCAAATTTTTTAAAATTAAAATAAAAGTTTTTCATCCCATACCTAAGATATTTTTTTTTCGTCCCTTAATACAAATTTTCTACCTTAAACAAAAAAAAGTTTACCGGAAAGTTACGCTATTTATAACCATGAGGAATTTTTAATTTTTTTTCGATTTTTATTAAATTTTTTTTAATTGTTAAATTTCAATATTTATACAAGTATCCTAGTATGACATAACGTCTCCAGTCAGAATAGTTATTCGTATGCAATTATTTATCATTGAATTTCACATCCATTACAATGACATATTCGACAACTACTGTACTGCAGAGCGGTACCCACTCGTCCATCTTTTTTTCTTGTACTTGTAGGTGGGTAATATAAAAAATGTAAATTATTGGTTACTAAATTAATTGTATACCTGGATTAGTGAGTGAGTAGTTAAATTAAAAATTTGGTACACCTTTATTTTGTTTGATAGCCGCCACTGGGCCCGCTCGCAAGTCGCGGTCTTTTATTATTTCGTGAGCCCGCGTCCTCCAACTCACTTGCCGCACCAGGCGCTCCTCCGCACTGACATATTATTTTCCATAGCTGCTTCGTGACTGCTACAGGGTCCGCGACAAATTTATTATATTATTATCGTGACTGCACGGCGATCACGTGATGACGATCCCCGTCGTTCCCGTGACTTTCACAGTACCTGTATACCGTAATATTGTTATATTATTATATACAATATACACGCGGTCGGCTTTTAAATCCGCTGTGAGATGAAATACAAAAAAAAAAGTGTAAATACATAAAACTTGCCCGGTACAATGCCCACGTATAATAAACCAATATAAGGGTAGGCACTAGATGGTTTAATGGTATAATAAACAGGCACAGTTATTATATATATTTTATAAATATATCTATATGGCCCCATAGGGGAGGCGTCCTAATCGATGATACGGGTTTCACATTCACGCACGTTACACGCAAGTTTACGACACTGTGTGGCGTGTGCATTATTATCGACAATATCAAGCGTCAAGTTTTTGTCCGAGCACGATAGTAATATATAGTACTAAAATATATAATATTATTATGTTTCAAGAAAATCGAAAAATATGTCATTTAAAAAAATTCTTTCGTGTAAGTATAATATTATAAAGCTTTTATATTTTTTAACAGAAGCTGACAATACTTCTCTCGATTTAGATCGAAATAAATACACTAGGATTATAATATGATAGAGAGTCTTCCTACATTATTCATAAACTGGTAAAGATCTTCTGTAAGTATTCTTCCAGTGTTAACATAATTTCCTGAGAGATCTTTCTCAGGCCTAAATGATTCAGTGGTGCGAATCTATTTTCAAATCATTGTGTTACAAAAAAATGACTATATTAAGGTATTTACTATTTATCCTGAAAATATTTTATCAATTTAACGTCATTATTAAACGTGGCTTAAGATTTAGAAAAAACAAGAATATTAAAATAAAAATAAAAATATGTCATACATGGTACATAAGCAAGGTCCCCCCGCCTTAGTTAAGTCACCTTAAGTATCCCCCCATACGTGATACTCGTGATGCCGTAGCAGTGGCGTAGACAAGGGGGGACGGGGGCCAGGCCCTTCCATTGGCTTTTTATTATGTTTTGCTTTTTAATTTGTTATTTCGATATTTCAATATTTATCAGAATTAGCTCATGTGGCCATATTATAATTTTCAATAATTTTTACAATTATTTTATTTTTGTGTTTTTATGTAATGATTTAATGTAGTTTTAATAATTTTTATATGTATACATATACTTTTAATACATATTCTTAATCATATATTAATAGGAACTAGTTTAGTTAACAATTCATACATTTCGACATCGTTTATTGTATAAAAAAAATCGCTCATGACAACACACGAAAAGCGATCGGCTATCAAGCAGAGTGTCGTTTCCATATTGTTCTTTGATATATACTATGGTTAGGCATCTAGACACCGTTATCACGGCCGGTTCTGCGTGACGGACAAGTGTCGCTGGCGTGTGATGACGAATGTTGTGACGGTGACAACCAAAACAGAGAGAAGACTATGATTATATTTTTATATCAGTGCTGCGGAATCGGCGGCGACCGGAAGCGCGACTCTGCCGGCGGGATTATACCGGCCACTGGTCGAAAAATATGAAATAGAATCAGTAGACCTTACCGCTGTCCTGATACTATCCGTGATTTTCCCATCGGGACCGCGTTTGATTTTTTTGCGCTAAAATGTGTAGGATATAAGTGCCAATCTAATATTATACGCCATTATACCTGTTATACCCAACATATGACAGAAGCGCCAAAGGTGCAAAAATGACATATCATTTGCGCCAAAATTAATATTTTATATAAGTATTTATTTTAAAATTTCAATCTTATAAAAAATTGTCAATAATAAATCGTAAAAATATAATATATAGTTCTAAATTTTATATCTGTTAACCGTAACACACTGCAGGTATCTAGGATTTTAGCACATTCGTACGACACGATTTTGGCGCATTCGTATACGATACAACTTTTTTTCTTATCTCATTTTGGCGCTTATATCTTCCACCGGTTTGCTTTCAATGGCCAAACCGCGGCGACGCTTACCATCGAACCCTGAAACTTTTAATTCCGCGGGTCCGGTGCTCCTGCAGACGGGTGACGTCCGTGTTTCTAGCTGTTATAGTTTTATCACTCAACCGCCGTGGTGCTCTGCGAATCTCTATCCGGCGGCGAGCGCGCCATCACTTTTGCAACCGGCGATAACTTCAAGGAAGGAATGGTGACTGAGATCGGAGACGCAGCTGTGGCGGCAATAATTCATCATTACGAAACAGTGGACGTCATACCGGCCAAGGCATTCGAAGTGAGAAAACTCGTTCGAAGATTTGATCGGCTGCCTTGATCCAGGAACACACTAAAGTGTGACTAAACGACCCATACAATATCATTCTAAAACAAACACATTTAAAAATCTAAAATGTTCATAAAGCAATTTTTTTTTATTTCAGGTAAATACATTTTATGACAAAAAGACATTTATGTTCAAATATTGCATTATATATTTTTCTTTATAGTACATCAAAACACTACATTTTAATTTTTTTATTTTAAGTTTATAAGGGTATTATTGTATTCAACATAATGAAAGCATTTCGGTAAAAATTCAAGATTAAAAAATTATATTCAACGAAATAATGAGAGTCGATGAATAGATATGACGTGGCGTCATAGAGCTTACGAGTAAGCAGCCGCCCTTGTTTTACGGATAAAAGTATTTTGATGTTGGTACACTATAATTTTGATAACTTACGATAGTATTATAGAATTTTTTTTCATAATCCTAAGCATATTTTTGTGTTAGACGATGATTTAAGATGTGTGATTTAAAATTTAATATATCTTGTTATTATTTACATATTCTAAATTATAATTAAGTAAAATTATTGAGTACGCGACTCACGTCGTATTATCATATAAAACCAATTTTACGAAATTCACTATAATAATTGTATCTTTTATGAAAAAACTCTAAAGTATATCAAAATTATAATCACACCAGTGTCATAAACACAAAAAAACACTTAGGGTTACATAAAAAAAAATATATACCTATATCGTTGTAATCGTTGTATTAATCTAGACACTTTTACACGTAAAGCATACGCCGCCGTTCTTAGTGTTGTGAGGTCCTTTAATAACTGCTTGCATTCTGTTTTTACTTCAAGACCATAGACTATATTCGTATTATAGATTTTAAATTAGAGAAATAAAAAATATATGTCAGTGTTTCAGCTATTTAGACAGTATTATTTTGCACCCTGTAAACAAAAATAATAAACAAATTACTAATAACAAATATTTAGTACAATTATTATTTAAATATAATGTAATCGAATAATGAACAAAAAATAAAATTTTAATCAGTTGGGGAAACTTTATAATATCTTAAGCACTTAAGCGTAAATGTATTTCATAGATTGAATATATTTTGTTATTACCTACTTTAACAATGTGCATATTCATAATGTACTATATAGAAAGAAACTGTTTAACAGTACCTATCCGATGTCTTTAAATTTTGTAGTAGGTAATTATTATTATAAGAAATTCCATATCTTTATCAGATGTCCTGGTCTCCATTGATGTGAGTAAAACTAAATAATATTATAACCACAGACTTATATTCAGCTATTTCAAACATTTTTCTGTAAATTTCTATGACATTCTTTCCGTTGGGTAAAAAGCATAAAAATTCAAAAATTATATACTAGATTTGTCATAAGTTATTATAATAGCAGTTTAAAAATCAGGGAAGTGGATGTCGCTCTGCTGTACAGTAGGTTACGAGTGGGTCATTGTATAATGGATTGTATTAGACTTGAATTCAATGATATAATATCATTGTATAAGAAAAACGATTCTAAGCGGAGACGGTTTGTCAGTCTGGATATTTTATATTGTTATTATTTATTATATCACATACTCGTAAGTTGAATTAATATCATAATATTATAGTTTTTTATTCGTTTCTATGGTGATAAACATAGCTTTAGAAATTAAAATCCCATTTTTAGCGTTTTTTCGTAATTTTGCAGTGGTTTTTCCAGTAGCATTAAATAACTATTGATAAAATCGAAAAATGACCTTTCTAAAGTACCATCTTGATCCAATTTGCTAAAAGATAAGGTACTATAATAATATGTTGAAATCGAAGCACCCCTTTTGGTAGAAATTTTGTATAAAGGTTATAAAAAAAATAAACTCCATCGTACAACCATTAGCTTCCCCGCTCCGCGTAGAATCTAAAATATTAAAAAATTATGAGCAAGTTCTTTTTTATAAGCATTTAAAGTTGAAATTTTTAAAAAAATCTCGAAAATTGCAAATTATTTTGTACATAATATATTATATTTTACACATAAAATGTGTACCATACAATTTTTGAAATATTACGATATTAATTTTGAGCTATTTATAGGCATAAGAAAATGTCGAGACTTATTAGTTTATTTTTAATTCTTGTTGATAAATATTTTAATATTATATATAAATATATAAATATGATAATATGCTAATAATATTAATTCAACTTACTGGCTACCGTATTAATAATAGCAATATAAATGTATTAATATAATGTCAAATATTCTAGGTTGACAAACCGTCTCCGCTCAGAATCGTTTTTCGTATACAATGTATCATCGAATTAAAATTGTGATCTATATAGTGATCTACTTATAACCTTTTGTACAGCAGAACAAAACCCACTTACTTGTTATTTTTTTTTTTTTTTTTTAATGGTATGAGTTTACGACAGCTATGTATCAACAATATTTTGCGACCCAATCCAACATAATTCATCCAAGAAATTAAATTTTCTCAAAACTGGTTAGGTTACGCCTACACTCGATTTTTACATAGCAACTTTATTTAATTGTATATAATTATTTATACTTTTTACTGTACTCCAAGTTTAAAAAAGTAGCTGCCAAAAAATGTGTATCACACTCATGAAAATTGTTCATACGGTAGTTTAAACAGATAACTTTTTCTGATATTTAATATGCATATTATTTCTAGTTGTGTAAGGGAGAGAGTTAGAGGGGTGACTATGGAATATATTCTTTTAGAATTTTTATCACGTTATAGTTCATGGTTTAAACTACAAAGTTTAAATATATTTTAAGGAAATTAACTCAAATATAAAATTGATCGGAGATGTTATAATTGATATTTTAAACATAATGTTTGGAACAGTATTTTATTTAGTTTTAAATTTTGGACAGCTCGATGGCATAATTTTTAAGTATGCCGTACGAATAATTTGTTTTATTTCATATTTTCTACATTATGCGTATAACTTAATATTATTATTGTAATATACACATAGGTACCTACGTTTATACGTACCTACCTGTAGTATTATATTCGACTGACGACGCCGTTCTACATGATGGAACTTTTATCCCGAGAGTTAAAATATTATTATATTTAGGCATACCATGGAGGTTATTATTAATGACGATAAAGTCGGCGGTAACCGCCGTCACACGACATTACTCACATTATATAATATTATTATTAAACGCATATTATAGTGCGTTCACCATCGCGTATGTATGTTTGGCCGGCCTATTATGCTGCGCGGCTCTCGTTCATCCAAGTGCACATCGTCGTCGTCCTCGTCATCGTGTCGTACACATATTATATTGTTTTGTTAAAATTATTCACACACGCGTCGTTTACGTCTGTACGTGACTAAATAATGATCTCAAAATAATATTTCACCACCGTGTGCTAAAAATATTGATCGTTGTAAATTCGACCGAAACAATTTTTATAGTTTTCAAAAGTAATTGGTAACCATTACTATCGTTACGTCTTAATCGTGTGTGACTAACTGTGTAATATTCATGTTAGACTATTCTCGGTAAGTTGTACTTGCTTTTATAAGCTTGAAATGATCGCGTGGTTTACATAAAACGTCCAAGTTAAACGGTAGGTACGTACGTGAAGTTGGCACCCCGACATCTTCCGATCGGTTCCAAATTGGTGTCATCTTTTTGCAACCAATTTGCAACAATTTGCGAGAAACTTCTGAGCTATAATCTGTTGCAAATTATCTTGTTAGAATTTACCCCAATGATTCAGAATTTTCACTTGGTAATGCATTCATACAGTTCAGTTAATTTGCAAAATATATACGGAAATGCGTACTTAAGGATTATGAGAAATGAGAAATGTTTTAATACAGGAATATTGAGGAAAATAGTTTGCAGTTTACGTCTCCTAATATTATACAACAATATAATACATCTAATATAGAAGTAGTGCTGCGTATACATTTTTATAGTGTCCAATTGCTAAGGGGATCTAACATTTTCAAAAATGAAGCTTATAAAAAACCGATTACGAACTTCGATGACACCAAGTCGACTATCAGGCTTTGCACTGTTAAGTATTGAGAGTGACATACTTAGATAATTGGATTTCTCAAGTAGTTGAAACATTTGTGGTGACAAGACCTCATTAAGTTATAATATTATAAAATTATTATCTAATTTCAGAATATATATAAGGACAGTACAAATTATCTAATAAATGTAATTTTATATATATTAAATATAAACTAAAAAAAAAAAAGTCAAGGGGAGATATATCTCCCTAATCTCTCCCGTAAATATACCACTGCATTCAACACCTACTGTACATCCACTTGTTTTTATATACATAGGTAAATGATTTATACGGTAACTGTAAGGAATCCGACCTGCTCATGCCTTTACCGAAGTCGATCCGGAGCTGGTAGTCCTTCACCGAAAACTGGTACGAATGACAGACAATTATGACATCTTGGATTGGATCGAAGCTGACCAGAAATTGAACAATAGTGCATACTGTACCAGACCAAAGTAACACCATAATATGTTACAGTATCAAGGTTATACTCCTTCGACGCATCGACTAGAGAAGCCCCTCACAGAATATGCTGATAATGACGGTACTCCGTAATCACCTGAATCTGTCTGTACATCTTACAAATATCGGACTAGAACAGGAAGCGATACAAACGGAATCCGAGCAAGACGTCAACAATATCACGTCGAAGTTTCGGACAAACCTATAAAGTGTCGTCCAGAGACTGATCTGAATCACAACGAGCGGACGCATCATACACAACAATTTACATTGATCGGCTCCTTCCTTCCATACAGCGTGATGTGCAATAACATACAATCCTGGTTCTTGAACGACGGTAATGTGACCCAACAAGGCGTCGTATTCGGCCATGAATTTACTATAGGCTATTTCCAACTTTATTCATCTTGCTCCAACATTCATCCTTGATGTTCAAAACGCTTGTTCGAGATTTGACTCAAAACTTCAAACGTGTGAAGTGGCTGATATTGTCTAATTGATAATGGGACACTGTAACGTCCGGTTCCATCAATAACGGTCTCTGTCTTGAACTTCGCTTCAGAATATCCATTATCCGTTAAATATGGGAGTGCCTCTTCTTCTGGTTCTTTCACATTCCAGAACCTCTCCATTAGCGTTTCTATGAACAGATTTAAAGTTGCAAACATACAATGTGCGCTGGAGCTTCTGTCATGCAGAACTTAACCAATTAGCATATATATCCAAAAACAGAACTGTATGCGGATGGGAGTCCAAAACTAAGTGAGAATTGCTCACCAATCCACACCTGTAGAAAAACGTCGGCACCTAACAACAATTAAATCGGATCTGGAGTATAGGAGTAGGGAACCCGCTATAATGGATTATCGGCAGGGAGTGGTTACACCTATGAAAGGGAAGATGTGTTATTTATGTTGACAAATTGAACCTCAAGAAATTATTAATAGATGAAGATCTAAAAGTTCATTACTGGATAAAATATTTTAAAATTTAAAATAAATTAATGCTCCTATAAAATTTGTTGTGTTACATTCAGCAAAATATACTCTATCTAAAGTTAAAAATAGTAATACAACAAGTACTGGCTTAAAAATATGGTGATGTCAATAAATTCTAATTGATCGTAAACAGAATAGCATAGTAACCAAATACTTGTATGAAAATAAATTATTTACTATTAGAAACAGATTGAGTGGATAAATGGAGATGAAACTTTACCCGTGCGATGTCTGTGACAAGTCGTTCGACCAAAATAGCAATTTGACGATACATCGACGCACACACACTGGTGAAAAACCGTAGGTACGCGTGCGATATATGTAACAAGTCATTCAATAAAAGTGGCCATTTGACGGTACATAGACGCACACACAGACACACACCGGTGAAAAACCGTACGCAAGTGATGTATGCGACAAGTCGTTTTCCATAAGTGGCAGTTTGACAAAACATCGACGAACACACACTGGCGAAAAACCGTACGCGTGCGATGTATGCGACAAGTTGTTCTCTGTGAATTGCCATTTGATGGTACACAAGCGGTTGCACACGTCACACTGATCGGATTGATCAAAGATCTATGATCCAAGGACCATTTTAAAATAGGATAAATCTTGTTACATATTTATATAGTATGACTGTTAAAGTGTTAATTTTATCATGTAAATAGTTGTTTCTGAATTCTAAATTGCTTACTTGTCATATGCATAAATAAATACTTCATTTCGTATAGTTTTTGATATTCAAAAAAACAAAGTGGTTTTCAATTTTATTTTTAAAATATTGAATATTAACATTGTGTATTTTGGACATCATTAACAAAAAACACAGTTAAGAGTACCTGGGAGGCAATCCCACCGGGAGATATATTAGGGCCAAAAATGGCCTATACACTGGTCCAAGTCCACAACTTTAGTCCCTTGTTATCATAATTCAACAATTTAATAATAATAATACAATTGTTTTTATCGACATTTACCACACATTGTCTACCTATACACAGTATAGAAACAAATAATATATTATTACTCTGACTACATGTTTAACACAGCAGGATAATGTGTATATATATGACATATGTATTCCCATATGATAATACTATATTGGTACTTCCGTAGGTACCGTTAAAATGCCAATAAAAAAATATATCTTTTGACACTGACTACGACATTGCAACACGCCAACACATGCACGTGGAACGTCATCTTAATCCTCAAAAAATTATTTATTAATGGTGTATGAAATAGTATCTTGATACACTTTGTATAATAGGCTATTAGAAAATAGTAATATAGGTGCCCGTATATTTAATATGTTCGTTACTATATACATATAAGTTTATTATTCTACGATTTTTAATTTACTTTATAATTAACTTCAAAATGTCAACATGAATGTATATCATAGCCATATAGATAAACGTTATTAAGAAGTAGGAACAAAACATAAAGTTTAAAATGGTGCAAAATTATTTTTACTTTAGATAATCACATACATTTCAGAAAAATACTGAAAATGTGCAACACAAAAATGTGTTAAATATGTTAATAAATAAATTATTTATAGTAATTTTAATGAAATACTGAATAATATTTATACGTACGTAACACAATATATTATAAGGACTATGTGGATCATGAGGTCCTTCTAAAATATTTTTAACAGAAATCTGCGAAGCTTTATTAGCATAAAACACGAAATCTTCAAATCATCCTTTTACTATGATGTATTTTTATTTTTATTTTTTTTAATTTGTTTGTGTATACACGATAAGTACCCGAAATAATACTTCCATTTTTAACTTCAGTAGGTGGAAAAGTGAATCTAGTTTGTAGTTTTCAAAATCACAGGGAAAAACAAAAAAAAATTAAGGAAAACCGGGAGTTTTTACGAAAAATAGGATTTGGAAGAAATTTATTTTGGTTTTAGATGTAATTAAAAAAATTACTGCAAATACATGACATTTTTATAAGTTTATATCAGACATTTTCTATATACCATATAAGATTTTCAAAATATTATGACTCATTTCAAGTTGTTTATTTTTTTTTTATATAAATTTCAATAAAATGTTATTCGTTGGGTCAAAATGATTGTACATTTAAAACAAGGCTCACACATTGTTACAATATCAGTTTAAAAATATTAAAAATATATATAGACAAGATTGTTTTTTTTTATAATTATTTAAAGTTCAAATTTTGACAAAATTTATCATAATGAAAATTTACAAATTATTTTGCAGTTAAAAATTTATAAAATGTTCAATTTGTAGATATTATCTAAGAATTAAAAATATAAAATAAGGTTCCACGTAAGTATCTCATACTGTTAACAAAGTTTCTAAAAAATATATAACCACAGCTTTTTTTATAGTGTGAAGTTCATGTTTGGACGAAATAAGATATTTAAACAAAAAAGAACGATTTTAGTTTTGTTTTGTGTTATAACTTAAAAACATTACTCGTGGGTACTTGAAATTTTCAAAGTACCTATGTTATTATATACAAATAATATTAATTAAATTCACTAACTACCGTTTCCGCTCAGAATCGTTTCTCGTATACAATGACAATATTATATATTTATATTATTGAATTCAAATTTAACACCATCTATTAGTCATTACAGTGATCTACTTGTAACCTACTTTACAGCAGAGAAATATCCACATACCAGCTTTTTTTTTTTATTCAACTCCTAAATATGTAAATTAGAGGTATGTAAGGTGATATCTTAGGACACCTGTGTCTGAAGTCCTATCGAACTGATTAGCCTGATTTTTATTTTAAACACAAGTTTTCGCTTATAGGTTAGGTTAGGTTAACATAACGAGAAAAGTTCAAATAATGAATTAATTTAATAGAAATACGAAAATAAAAATTGCAAACCCATGGCACTATCTTAGTAAGTACGTAATCATCTAGGATAACTATTTATTATTTTTATTGTTATTTCGTACCTATGGTTTTCGTTGTCATGGTTACTTATTAACCAAAATATATTTATGATTCATAGATTTTCTTTGAAGATGAAAAATACTGAATAGCATTCTACCGGGAAGGGTTTTTTTCTTAATATTATATTGTCACTAGAAACTACAACGTAACCACTAAAAAGCTATGTCCAATAATTAATATGGTTACCCATTTCTTAATATTTTTTTACCATTTGGATCCTTTCCTCCGAAAATATTTTCTATTGTTGCGCTATTGTAAGCATATTATCGCCTAAAATATAATAGATAGCTGGTAGGTACCAATTAATTATACTATAATAGAGTATAGTTTAACAGTGGCGTAGCCAGGATTAAAATGTTGAGGGGAAATATAAACTAAACCAAGTTTTTTACAGTTTTCTTCAACGGTGGATTAAACACCCAAAACCCCTCCTGGCTACGTTACAGTGTTATAATATAGGTACGCACTAGGTACTACGCTAAGGCAAATCCGATAAGTATAGCGGGGGCGCAACCGCCGGATGCTATTGTTGTTATAAATATTTGTTTTGTTTTTTTTTTTTATCGATAACAATAAACGATGGAAGGAGGCCGGAGGGGAAGTAATGTTAACAGAAGTTACGGCTCCGGCCATCAATACCACGAGGGAAACAAATAAAAATAAAAATTGACACACTGTATTATGTATTATTACAGTTTGATACCTACTTCCTTACACGTATTACATGCATAAAATAATATACAGTAAGTAGTAGGTACAAATTATTAGTAGTGTATAAGTAAAATATCATTATAGACATTATAGGACAATATTATAAATTAATACAAACGAAAAATAAAAAATATATTTTGTTGTGCCTTGTTCGTAATCGTGTTGTGTTCTGACAGGTAAAAAGGTAAATGCAACAGTGTTATGT
This sequence comes from Acyrthosiphon pisum, assembly GCF_005508785.2. Taxonomy (NCBI): domain Eukaryota; kingdom Metazoa; phylum Arthropoda; class Insecta; order Hemiptera; family Aphididae; genus Acyrthosiphon; species Acyrthosiphon pisum. The sequence goes on from NC_042493.1 coordinate 82,448,473, forward strand.
CCAAACACAGTCTCCGATTTTAAATCCTGGTATTTTTAACTAACATCCACATAAATGAATTGAAATTACGTAACGACTAACATTAAAGAAAATATAAAAATATAAATTATTTTATTTGTAACATTTTCTTAACTTCCTTTTCTATTCCTATTGTTGAAGGATGACGTGATTCTACTCTATTCCCACACAAATCGCATAAAACTGCTTTGTGGAATGCGTTTCTGTACAAGTTTCTTTAGGATATATACCTAATAAAGTGAGTAGGTACCTACCTAGTTATTGTTCAATTCTTATTTTTAACTTGAACTTTGCAGATATCGCTCAAATCTTCTTTCGTTACAAATTGTATAGCATTTCTAAAGATTAATTGGAAAAAGTTGATCAGTTTTTCGGATCATTCCTAAATAAAAATTTTAGCTTAACATATTAATATTTTGAAATCGAACATATCGTAGTCCAATCGATTAGACATTTCTTTGTTTTGTCATATTTCATTCAGGTACTTAACATAATATTTCCTATTGCTTGGTTGCTTATCTTAATATTTCTTTGGCTTTTATATGATTAAATATTAATATATATTTTTTTTATTAATTAACAATAGTAAATCTTTAAAAAATAAATAATCTTCTGTTAGTTATAATTATAAATTTGTAAGATTAATAATAACAGATCGACAAATAAATTAAATTGTGAAAAACGAAATTCGTTTAAAAAAAGTAAAGTTAATTGTTTCGTTATATGGACATCCAAACGACGGAACAATTCCGTTAAGTATAGTTTAGGTATTCATTTCGCAAAATGTTATCCATATTGTGTAATTACGTGAAGTGGAACAACCACGGTTCCATTTTGCGAAACAGATGCATACGTTTTATATTTTACGAAATGGACGCGACATACGAATATAATACTGTTGTTGGTATTTTTAAATTTGATCAAAATTTCTTTGAATTAAGTATAGTTAGTAATTTAAATATCGTGGAATATACGACATTGATTACGCGTACAGTATATTTTAATATCAAATGTGTACCTAATAATTATTGGTAAATATACTAATTACTTATTAGATATAATATCCAATAGTTATAGACGAAACAATTTAATTAGATTTAAACATGAATCATTAGCATTTTATAGTTCAGCTATTTATACTGAAAATAATATATTATTATTTTAAAAGGTTATTGTAATTATTCTATTCTATGTCCATAGTAAAATCAAAATGTTTACACAATCAACAAACGTTTAAAATGGCATCAATCAATCATTCAATGTTAATTGTTTATTTGGTTATTGTATATTACACATCTAAATATTGTATTGTACATGCATATTGTACAATGTACATGCTATATTGTGTATAATTTAAGTTGCATGATACTATAACTGTATTTCATTAGGTATTCAATAACTAAATAGATAGGTACAGATACGTATATATAGGTAGATGTTATGTAGTTATATATACCTAATAATTCATAAATCATAACTATATTAGCTATTTATTACAAATAAAAATATACAGTTACTCAAATTGTGTAACTATAATATCTATTTTTATACACTTGATAATAGTAATAATTAGAGCAATAACAAAAATAAATTTAAAAAAATACTTGAGTTTTCAAAATTAATTAATTTTATTAATAAATGTGCATTTTAATACATATTATTTTGTTCTTAAAAAAAATATATTTGACTATTGATATCTATATAAAAGATGCTTAGGTGATAGGTACATTGTACAATTTATACAATACGACGTATACAATGATAATAATTCTTAATCGTATTTAAAATTATTGTGTTTAAACTATGCCAAACTAATCCATTAACAGTACCTACTTTAAATTAGTACCACTTTTGTTTATTGGAACATTTACATTATAATTTATTATGTATAGCTTAACGAAGTTTGTGTGTACGTTACTGATTGTGTGGTGAATAACATATAGTGGTGTAGATTTATAATTTTATACACAATTTTTTTTATTATTATTACTTTTTCCATTAATATATTATTCTGCTGCTTAAGTTAAGGAGGTACACAATAAAGACAATAGTTATGTATAAATTGACCTTTGAATAAATAATTGTTCATATAAGATCCACATATACTTTGAAAATTGACTTAGGTATTTAGAAAGAATGCACCTACAGTAAAAATAAAAGTTTCCATATTATAAAAATATACATTTCTCTCAGATGTTTTTACTAGTTGTACAGAAAATAAATTTACTATGGTTACATGCATTTAAATTAGAATTCAATAATATATCTATATATATATAAATGAATGTATGTGTGTCAGTGTGTGTGTCCATGTTACCATGGCAACCATTTATATATTATTTTGAGATATCCGTCCGTGTGTGTCACCATATTACCATGGCAACCAATTATATATTGTTTAGAGATTTTCATCGGTATGTGTCTCTCATGGCAACCAATTATATATTATTTTGAAATTTCTGATGGAATGTTTTGTATATAAAATATAAATGGTTGCCATGGTGATCTGTAAAACATATTATTCATATAGAGTTGGCAATTTTAATGGGCAACGAAGTGAACGGGATCAGATATGTTTATATACATCATACATAGATAGATTATACCTCTGAGCAGAGGATAGACTAATTTAAAAAGGGAGAGGACCAACCCCGGGAGGTGCTCAAACAGGGATTTTGATATTTCATATGGAAATTTTTGTTTATAAATGGTTTCCATAGGTTTTGAAGCTATTATAATAATAATTATTGGTTGCCGGGAAACGAAGTGCACGGGATCAGCTAGTACATTATAAATACTATTTTTTTTCTGTTTGAACCAATGACGCCGAGGGAACTGTTTTCTTTTGCATTACTTCCGCGGCACCGGCCAAGTGTTGTGCATTATCTAGATAAAAATATTTAGATTTTATCTTATCTAGATAAATAAAACTGTTATCTGATTATCTGCAGACAATTAGATAACATTTTTATTAATTTCACTTAATTTTTTCAGTTTTTCTGTAGCAGTTTGGGATGAGGTGATTAGGTTGATGATAGTTATGAGAGTTTCGTGATCGACTGTTATTCTCTCGGCTTGATGGGGATGTTTGCTCTCTCTGATCGCTGAATTCGCCGATGTTGGATTTCATACAGTTTTTCTTCTGTGTCCTCCGTCCTGTCATCTGCTGTTTGCTCGATTCTTTGAGTTCTCAATGGCCCAAACACCCTTTCCTAGCTCAATCGCGATTTAGACAGTAACCAGCCGTGTCGTGAGTGTCTTAGTAATACCCCGAGGCAAGTCAGCCACTGTGGAGCAGTTACAGATGAGAAGTGCTGAGGTGCACTTGGTGGTTGGAGTGCGATGTTAGCCCACTCTGGACAGTTTTTCTTCTGTGCATCCCCGTTAGCTGAAACCAGAGTTTCGCAACCAGTCGGCACCAGATGACACCAATCTATTTAAAACCATTCCTATTTTAAAATTAGATAAACAGTTTTTATTTGTTTCCTAATTATTATATTATAATAAGATAGGTTATAGATTTAATATAATACATGTACGTTTTGAGATTGTTTACCTTTATTATTAGATTTTAACCTGGATGAACCGATACAAATAATTAGGTAAGTATCTATAGGAATAACCTTTGTAATCTTAATAAGCAATAGCAATTTTAAATCAATCAATTAATTTATCAGTCATGTTTAAACTGATATCCTATAGTTAAAACATATGTATGAAGTATATTAAAGAAACTTATTCAAACTTCAATATTATATTAAAAACTAACTTATAGGTAACAATATATAAAATCAAATATTGAAACTTGAAATGTAAATATAATTAAACCAAAAAAAAAATGTTAACGTCAAATATCAGAATATAATGATTTATGAATAAAATAAACTTTTAACTCAAAATGTTACTAATACAACAACATAATTTTAAAGTTTTATATGAGACATATCTTTTTGTTGAACTGCAATTGTGGCCTATTTAAGTTTTCTTCACCATGCTAAAATAAATTTGGTTTTTTAATTATTCCATATTTATATATGATGCTAAATAAATAATAAGCAATATTAATTTAATTTATTGGTATTTAATTAATAGCTCAAAACATAATTTTTTTGATAGGCAATGTTCATTCACTACGATTGACATTAAAACACTAGTAAATAAACGAACGATAAAAATCTGTTGAATTACTGGAATAACTCATTTAATACATAATTGTTACATAGGTATTTAATTTAAAGAAATTATTGAAAAATAATTGTAATATAGGGTTTTATTTTTAGTGTAAGTATTTACTATTTTAAAATTTTAAATACTAATAGGCACTTAAAATAAAAAATAAGTATAATATATTTTAATACGTGCGCAGAGTGCAAACAAACAAAACTATATACTTCACTACATAATATGCCGCACATAGACCTATGAAGATATGGATTGCTCGTCCAACTTACTCCTTCAATACCGCCGTGGATCGGACTTTGTCGTTAGAAAGATAATAGTTATAGCTTATAGCTATAGGGATACTCATATATTTATAGGTCTATGATGCATTGATGCCTCATAGACAATTGATAGATACGGACAGCATAGCGGTATAGAACCAACCTCAGTAGATAACCGTGGTTAGCAGTGATCAATTAATAAACACTATCTTTACCTTACGTTAGTAATCAAGTAACCTAATAATATTATATATATTTATATACTATGGTAATTCTTAGGGTCAATGCCTCAATCTTTTACAGTTTTACAGTGAAAAGAAAATAAGAAAAACTTATTATTTTCTAATAAAAAGTAATAACCGTATGTTCATAATGTAATACCATATACTAAGGATGAATCCAGAAATGTTTTATTGGTGGTGGAGAGGGTGCAAAATCTTTACGACCGAGCTACCTAAATTGTAACATAATACGTAAATGCTTAAAACAAAAAAAAGTATGCTGGGCACATATAGAATTTGTGAGTCCATTCGGGAAATTTACTAGTCATCACTTCTACAACGATTCTTTAGGATTTTTTGGAGTCATGTTTATTAATTTATTTTTAAATTTATTAATATAAATTATAAAATAAATATATATACGTTTTATTTATCATTTTTAAGAAGAAGTTAACTTATCAATTTTTACTAAGTGTTTTTGAGTCATTTTTCTTTATTGTTTTTAAATATTTTATTTTTATTAATTATTTATATACATAATTGTATTAATTACTTTTAGTCTTTTACTATTTTTTTTATTAATTATTTATCATAATTGGTCGTTTTTATTAATGGTTTTTACATTAATTGTTCATTATTATTTTTTTTAATGCAATTTTAGCTTATACCTCAGCTTTGAAAGACCAGCGAATTTCAGGGTGGACCCCGGATCTTGTAGCAAATTAAGACGACATTTTTGATACTAGTTTGGGCCGATTCGAGTAAGATAGGAGAGTCAACTTCAGAACTTTTGATATCCGTTCGGGCCGACTGTAGTAAAAAGGGTGGGCTGCCTGAAGTTTGCCCACCCTTGAATAGGAGGGGAAGTAATGACTAGCAATTTAGGGAATGGACTCGCTAATTCTATAAAATTACTCGCAAACTTTTGGCATACATTGCGAACGGATTGTGTGAAGTCGGTGGGCCAACTTCATGGCCGTCAAAGTCTGTGCACGCTTATGACTTTAGTTCAATTATTTTGTTGTAATCTGTTCTTGTATACAATGATACTTTATGTCTATGTGTTTGGTGTGTATAGAGTGGTCACTTTTATTGGCTATATTTTTATACATGGCTGGTTGTCACCATATTATATGGTTATAAGTTGACTTATAGTGATGTTAAAAAAAGTTAGTATCGTTTTGAATATTATGACCCGTATTATTTCTTTGGTTACTTCTCATCTCATACATATGAATATCGGTACCGGAAAAAAACAAAGATATCCGGGGAGGAGAGGGGACGACAGAAGTAGGTACCGAAGATAACTAATTTTGTGAATGCACAGAGGAACCAATTGTTCAAAATGTGATGAGAAGACATGGATCGATGGGTGAATGGATGGATGCATGGAATATTGGAATGAAACAATACCTGCAAAAGTTGGGTGAAGTAAATTGGTATAAAGTAGAGTGCTAACACAGTTAGCAAAAGACATACTCACCAGTGCACCATGGTGGAAAAAAAATCTTGAAAAATTGGGGTTCCAGGAAAAAATATAGTTATAAATTAAAAATGAATATATTATTATTATTTATATATTATATATATTAATTATTAAGTATTTTTCGAAGGAATACTTAGTTCAAATATGTAGGTAATATTAATATGTCCACTAAAGGTAAAATACTAAAATATACATATTTATTTGGCGCTAACAGACTACTAAAAACCAATAAAATTAACATTGAAGTCATAAACTATACTGTTAGACTTTTATTGTTATATGTTCACTTACAACAATAAAAAATAATTATAACAATATGATAATATCACATTAAAATAATATTTATAAATTACAACCAAACAACTTCATGATTTTAAGTAATAATTATAGACTAAAAATAAATATTATAATATTATATAGTATATATATAATATTATAATTGAGATGAATAAATATTTATAAATATATAAAAAGCATAATATAAATTTATAATATAGGTATAGGTTATTATATAGACTATAGTCCATAATATGGGCTCAAATCTATTCTAATTTTTAAAGTTTTTTACGTAGATATTGGCAATAAATTATGAATAAAAGAATGCCTTTTTTAAAACAAATACCTACCTAAATATAAATTACAAAAAATAATTTTTAGTCTCTTTTAAGTCCATATATCAAGATCAACTGTCGTAGATAACTGTAGGTGACCCTTAAAAAAGGTTTGGTAAAAAAAAAAAAACGTGATTTTAACGAAATATTAAATTTCATATTATTTTTTAGTGTTTTAACCTAGTTTCATCCCATAGGTAATTTTATTTATACAAAATTCAATTTTTCTATTTGTATTTTATTTGAACATAGTAAATCAAAGATAAATAGTGAAAATGTTGCAGGTAATTTGCTGCATACAAATGTTATAGATATCCATTTTATTTTTTCATATACTCAATTATTATGATTATTATTTATTAATTAAGTTTACAGAATAAAACCAATTGCTAACAATAAAAACGATTATGTTGGTAGATATCATACACAAGTCTCTGGTAAAATTATGATTTGGCAGATTACAATTGTTAGCATGTTAAGCATCAATAATATGATCTATTGCATTACAAATTAGAGTTATGCAAAACTATATGCTAAATTTAAACATTATTATCCAACACCACATTCTAAAAGGATTAAAAAAATTTAAACAGTAGATCAGCTAACTACTAAGCATTGTAAAAAATGTACCCCAAATAAATTAATCAATATCACTACTATATTCTTCAACACACTTCCAAGGATAGGGAGAAGGGACTGCCTCTACACACAAATGTCTAGACACTGGCTAAATTAATAGTTATAATAAAAACAAGGATTATATCAATAAAAAATCTCACTCTTTGCGTGTGAATATAATTTTATATTAAAATATTGTTCCAAATATATGTTTTTTCCAGCTTTTTAAATTAAATGCTACCTATATATTTAATGTAATATAAAAACATAACCATTTTTAAATTTTCCTTTTATCTATAATACAAGTTGACACATTATTTTAACACTAAATAAAAGATTTGTCATATAAAATATGATCAACCAGAAGAAAAGTAAGATACGAGAGTGCATATAAACCTTAGATTAATACTTAAAGACTTATGACATAATGACTTACGTAAATGCAATGTTCTTAGTTTCTGTAGTTGTTTTATAAAGTCCAAAATCTATATCGTAGAATCATCAAAAATAATATTAAGAGAGAACAATTTAGAGCAGTTGATTTATAAGGTTGAATAAAAAAATGTCACTAATAAATTGATTCTCATACTTTCTTAAAATACTTCTCTAATATTGAGCAAATCTCTATAGATATTTAAACACTAAAAATTACATCCAAAATGATAAATATATGAATGTTAAATATTAGATGATTAATATTTTATGTTCATTTATTTGAAAAAGATATTATTTTTTAAATGAAACATATAGTTTATCAATAGTGTTGATAAATTGAAGTTATTCGGAGCATACGGATATACAATTGTTTATTAGATATTAACTTATTAAAGTAACTACTTTTCATAATTTGAAATTATTTACTAGTAATGCATTTCATGCAAAGTTATTGAATTAAGTAAAATAAATTAAAAAAAACATATTAAATTTAAAAAATAAAATGTTCAGTAGGTACCCTGTAGTCAGTAGGTATATTATTCTATCAATTGAAGGTTAATTATATTTAAAAATTATCATGAAATTGTACCTATATATACTTAATAATACGTAGTATAAATACATTATTATTATTATTAGACTAAATTTATGCGATTAGATATTATTATTTCATTGTTATATAATCATTATATTTATTATTATTATTATTTGTATTTGATATTAGATTCTGATGAATTAATTTAAGATTTTCTGTGTCATTGTTTATAATTATATATACCAAAGGCTAATTGAATTCTATTATTAATTAGCTATTTCAGTCATAAATATTGTTCTATTACCTACTTACATTTGAGTTAATTGTTTTAAAATTAAATAAAAATATATTGCATGGTAATGATTTTTTATTTCACACCTTAACATTGAAATATAAGAATTTATCTGTAATATGAATATAGCAAATAATTTTAGTGTCTATTTTTATTTGTTCAATAATAATCGTAGAACTATACACAAAACTATACTTTTCTTGAGGTGTTCTAAATTTTTTTTTTTTTTTGAACTGAAGCCCGGCAACTATGACCATTAGCTGTATTGGTTTTTAACGTTTTAATGTCGGTAGGGGGGGAACACGTGTGTGTTTGGTTTGGCAGAATTTTTGATTGGGCACCCGTAGGTATCTGCCATGCCCGGGTGGGGGATGGCAGCACTTGTTCTCCGGACACCGTGACTTGCCCGAAGAAAAATGCCGCCCGTGACCAAGTAATTGAGCCCGCTCGTCCACTCCGTCCCCCACGTTCTGAATTTTTATTGTCCCGATGAAATGATTAGTTTTACAATGATTTTTTTTTTTTTTTTTACTGTCTTTAAAAAAGTAGAAATGGTTTAATCTTCTACTTAGGGTGGTTCGTGGGTGTCATTTGGGGTGGGGGTGACCATTTTTCAACTTTTTTTTAAAACGCCTTCTGTGGCCTGCCAATAATAAATATAAGCGGCGAAATACCTAAGTGTTTTATATTATGTCTATTTTATATTTTTTCAGTATTAAAAAATGTTTTGTACTAATTTTTAATTTTCAAGAATGTTTGATGTGGTTTTGTGGTCCCACAATATTATAATTGATAAAATTACATTGTGAAGAAGAGTATACCCATAAAATACATTTCTGATTTTATTAAGCTAGCTATATTATATATATTGAGTATGCAGGGAGAAAAAATGTGTGGGTTAGGTATGGTTAGGTATTTTATTCTAAAGGTGATTTATACCCATACATTTATTTACCAAGTGTAAATACCACTATACACGGCTATCCACAATATAAAATAAATACATTAAACGTGCCTACACATTGTTCGTCAAAAATAGCAACAATATTGTGATATTTTTATTCTAATATATGTGACATATAAAGTAAATTATATAAATATTCTACAGTTTTTGTCCCCAATTAACCCCCCCCCCCCCATCTACCCAAAGAAAAAAAAAAGAAAATGTTTTATGTAGTCTAATAATAATCTGAATGGCCTGCATCTTGGCACCAACAAAAAAAAAGTTGAAATGACGCCCCTGGGGTGGTTTATATATGTAAGATGTAACATAATATTTTAACATTTAATTTTTGACCAGTAAAATATAGGAAATCCGAAATAGTGACTATTCATGAGGTTTATGTGATCGTTTAATGCATGATAGGAAACCAGTAGTACCTATATCCTTCAAATATTTTAGTATATTCAATTTTAAAATCAAATAATGATGTCTAATCTTTCACGTTAGTCCTTTTGAAACAAAGGTTTCAGATGAAATTTACACATTCAAATAAAAGTACATACTGCGGGCAGCCAAATTATTTGTATTTTATAAATATATACATTAGGTACACACATTATTTGTCTACAATCTGTACCATGAAAAAAATAATTCAACAATAAAAAATAAATATTATTTAAATTACATTCAGAGGTTTCAGTTTGTAGTTTGTTCCCAAAAAAACTCTACTTTTTAGAGAGGTCCTGTCAGTGGCGCAACTTGATAATAAGGGGCCCATGTGAAAATTTCTAGACCGGGGCCCTTACCTGCTAGCAAGAATTAAACACAGAACAGCACTTGGTATAAATCGAACGTGGTTCAAAGTACTTTCCTGATATATCCAAGAACAATTTGAAATTTTCACAAAATCGGTCAAGTAGTTTTTGAAAACCTACCTATATGATAGCTACAGACTACAATTATACATTTAACTCTCATGTTTGTTTTAAGATATAATTTCTTTATTCAAAACCATAAGCGTGCGACAATTTAATGGATCCTTTTACCTCATCTACCAGAGTAACTAATGACAAACATCTAAAATACTATTTTTTACTAATTATTAAAAAAAAAAAATAAACAAAAATGTCCATCGTAAATCTCAAAATACCTCTCCGGGTTGAACCAACTGGGGCTAATAGTGAATCTAAACCATTCGGAGACTCTCTCAAAAACACACAAAAAATTTCCAGTTGTTTAGAAGGAGATCAATGACATACAGACAAACATTTATGTTTATATATATAGACATAGATTGTTATTATTTTCGGCCACCCGGCATCCAATTCATTTTACCAAAGAAAATTATTATACATTAAAACCTTCCCCGTGAATCGACCGATTTACTAGTGAAAACCGTATTAAAATAAGTAGAGTTCTTTTCGAGATATGCTCGTACATACAAAAAAGGGGCTTCTATTTTATAATATATGTATTATATAGATTAATAGATTATATTATATTAATTGTATTAATATTTAATTATTATTACTTATATTATTTTTTGTATTACACATTATAGTAAGAATATCGTATATGAGATCTCGGGGCCCCCAAAAATCGGGGGCCCCTGTGAATTGCACACCCAACACTCCCGATAATTGCGCCACTGGGTCCTGTATTTATTTTAGTCTGAAATCACCTATTGGAGCAGAAAAATTGAGGATGGTTTCTGGTATAAATTAGATCAAATTTGTACTTTGGTAAAGGTTAAAAATTCTTATTGCTTTTTGAAATCATTGAAACATTTTTTTAACAGTTGAAATTAGTAATTGTTTTGTAACATACATTTTTAATAAAACCAATTCCGTTTTTGTTTTTTACTAAAAATAAAGAACTGCAGTTCTTAAAATGTCCACTAAATATATTTATTAACATCTCCAAAACATGATACAATCTTCAAAATATTTTGCCTGTTATTATCTATGATTTAACATAATATCTGATAAACATAGTCACAGACTTTTTATAAGCTTTTAAAGTTCAAATGTTGACAAAAGTGATTATCGAAATTGTCTTAACGATTTTATTTATTTTTTGGGAAACAACAAATTATAATCGTAGATACCTGAATCTTTTCATCATCGATTATTTTATTATTTTCTATAAACGGTGACATTTTTTAACATCGGTCTCCGTAATGGGTGTGGGGGGCTTAAAACTTTAAAATGGATTCCACCAACGGACGCGACTGGAAAGTTGTCGTCAAAACTGATATTATCATATTTCATTTTAGAATTTACTATAGGATTGGTTAGTATAATATGGTTTATTGTCTTACAATAATGGACTCAATATGACTCAATTTATACTTATATTACATATATAATATGTATAGGTAACACGAGGGACTCAATAGGGCTCCGCATTCTCTTTTTAGAAATAAAATAAAATTAAAATAAATAAATACGGTACATATAATAAAAGTAGTAGACATGTCGCATGCAAATGTTTGGCCTTTATTTGTCCTCTGACAAAGTATTTAGACTTAAAAGTTTTAAATTATTAAGTTAACTGTTCCAACCATTGTAAACTCAGTAACATTTTCAATCATTTAAGACCGGAATTCAGGATCCGCCAACCACTTTCAGTGAATCACTGAGTGATGTACACGGTGAAAAAAACTGGACGGAATCTATAGGTTTTTTTAAGATAATAAAAATAAAATGGGGGGACGGAGTAGCTGAGTGGACCAATGTGTTGGTTGCGACGCGCACCGACGCCGGTTCAAGACCTCGGCCGCGGGTGATATTTTTATTCGGCAAGTCACGGTGTCCGGAGAGAAGTGCTGCCATCCCCCACCCGGGAATGGCAGATACCTACGGGTGCCCACTAAAAAAAAATTAAAAACGTCAACAATTTAAAAATGTAATGCAAGAATCTTCAAAAATTGTTTTTTTTTATAAATTAAAAAATATCAAAACACAATATTTTTTAAAAACGATAATAGTTAGAAATTTGACGATATTCATGAAAATCATGAAAACGAATAAATCACTTTGTAGTTAAAAATGCATACCTACGATTTGAACAATTGATAGTTGATACATAGGTACTCAAAAGTTGTGATAGTTAAAATTAAAAAAGAAAGTCGAACGTAAAATCCACAAATATTTTTTTATGAGCGTATAAACTATTTTGACAAAGTTGAAAATTCACGCATAAAATATTGATTTTCTTATTTTGTTGTAATTAAAAAACGAATAAACGTAGATAATTGAAATTTTTACCATTTTTATACAATCTTTATTAACTCATGGAATTAATTTCTAAACATTTTGTCTTTTTTTTTTAGCTATTTATAGACATTTAAAATATTTAATTTTTTTTTCCATATATACTTGTCGATAAAAACAAAGTAGGAAAAAGCTTAAAATTTAATACATATTGATATAAGAATTATTGATTTTAATATTTTATAGATAAAATACTGCAAATTCTGAAAATACTCAGACACGATTTTGTTTGTAATTCTTTGAAGATTAAATGTTGACAAAACTCTTGAAAATCATGAAAATTTGCAAGACATTTTCAAATTTGTAGGTATTAAAAAATGTATATAGGTAAAACGTTAAAATTGTATAGCTGAGAATTGAACATTTAATATAAGGTTTCTTATAAGTAGTTCTTACTGTTACTAAAAACACTAAATGATAATAGTTTATTAAAAGTTTTTTTTTTATAGACATTGTAAGTTCAAATTAGGGCAAAATTAGATATTTAAACGCAAAATGACGAATTTAGTTATTTTATTGTTATTTAAAAATATTATTCGTGAAACTTGAACGTTTGAATGTATATTATCATATTTTTAACACACAATGATAATATTTTAAAATGCAATTTTTTGGAAAAAATTCATACCTTTACTAATAGTAAAAAAAAAAATACTTTAATACGGCCTTAACTCAGATTCGTTTGTTCATTGTACACACTGATTTATCATTGAATTAAAATTTAAAAAATCTGTAATGGGTGTGTATGTTAATGCAGTATACATGTAAATATGTAATAGAAACCTACTCAATTAATAGGTACATTTGATATTATACTGTACAACAATAATAGCAGTTACCTGCTGGACGGCTTTTTAATTACTATAATTATATACTATGTGATATGACCTGCCATGCAATTTATTTTTCTGATTTAACTCCCCATTTCTCGAATTATCCTAAACCTACCCGATCATTACCATTTAAATAAAAAAATGCCACATTGTTATTACTATTTTCAAATAAAACAGGATTGCGGTTATTACGAGGTCTGTAACCATGTGTCCATGTAGTACTAAAATGTGTCTTAAAGTCTCACATTCAATATTATTTATTCAATATTATTCATTACTTTATATATTATTATTTTCACATAGAAGAAAAATTCAACAATTTAATTACTTATATAAACGAGGTCCCAGGTCGATAACTACAAGCTAGAGCCATAACGTACCCATTCACAAAATTAGTCATGCAAATCTTATTAATCCTTTTCAATGAACTTAATCGCTAGTCCATATTTAAACATTAAATCTATCTCATTCACATTCACTGATTTTTCTTAGATTTTCCAAAATTATTATTATTATTATTATTATTATAGTTTAGAAAATGTATTTGTCATAATATATTAGGTAGGTACATGTTATACTTTTGTCAATATTATTGTTTTATTAGTATTTAAAAAAATTGTTCTTGGCAAAAGCTATAATTTATTATTATACCCTATTATATAATTCCCAAATTTCAAAAAAATTTTATTATATTATAAAAAAGTGGGGAATTACCTATTTGGCCACTCTGCTGTTGATTTTATGTATCCTGTATACCTTGTAAAATAAGTCACTGTAATGCATATTATGTTAAATTTTAATTCAGTAATAAGTAATAACTAAGGTATCTAAACAACAATTTTAATAACAGGTACCTTATATTAACATTTTTACACTTTGTCGTATTTTTTTAATTTTTTTCTGATTATTTAAAAATCACTTAGAATTGATGTCTAAGGGTTAAAGTACAAACTAGATCCAATTTGCTACCATAAACCACCAACAAAGTTAATGGTTGGAACATATTTTACTGGATTAAGTGTCGTGGGATCCAAATAAAATTATTTAATAAATACATTTTTGAAAAAAACACACGTCATTCTTATGTAATCAATAAATTTATAGTTACACTATGAATCTGAAAAAGTGATTTCGGTAAAAAAAAATGGCGGTGATGATGAAAAAAGGCTGATGATGCTTGTTGATTGTATTAAAACGTGTGTTTCGGCTTTTTTTTTTCGTCCACTGAAGGTCATGAGGGTCGCTACCAACACACCTTAATTTGTAAACGGTCAGGTTTCAAAATAAAAAAATTCTTTGACACGACCTATTTTGGATAGTGGTGACGAATATCTATTCTATGAAACAGCCGCTTCATGTAAAAGTGGTGGTGGGTAAGTATCTAAATGATATAGACTCGTTTATAATTTACGAATAGTTTATGTACTTTTATTAATTGGGTTTGGTAGTTGTGGTAGTAGGGAGGTTAGCCATCCACATTCCACATTAACTCGGAAACGATTGGTAGGTGGGCTCTTATATTTTAAATAGTCGCGTCATAGAAGAAAAAAGTTCACTTCACCACTGCGTTTGCTTAAAGGCGAAAAAAGAGTAGAGTCGTTACGTCGACTGGCGCAGCGTTGTTGTCTAAGGCTCGGGTGGCGTATTACAGTCGAAGTGGTGGTGATCAGTATCGTTCGTCGTACGGGATAACAGATAATTAGACTCATTACCGGAGTGCACAACAGGTGGTGCCCAATTAGACGTTAGATCATAATATGATCTAAGGATAATACGGTCGCAAAGGTCACGAGACAATACGCACCAGTTGATAATTAGGTGTGTGCATGTATTTGCATAAAATGCATGTCTGGTCACCGCGTCTGGAGGGAACCGCGAGTACGATGGCATGTGCAAGATATAATTTTATTATTATTATGAAAATAATAATAATAATAATAATTAAATAAATAAATAATTATCTAATAATGATTTTACGGGAGAGAAAATATTTTATTACATTTACTCAGATAAATTACACCATTTTATGAAATAATATTGTTATTTGTTAAGGTGTAAAATGTATGGAGGTGTCGAATTCTGTGACGTTTCAACTCATATCTTCCTTGCTCTGCTTATATTATTATAGTCGTTCAAAAATATTGACACAGTATATATATATATATACACGCACATTTTCATAAATACCTAATCCATACCTATATGTATAGATAGTAATGACTAATAATGATTAATGATTAGCAGTCATCAACACATAGATTTGAATAGGTCCTGTAGTCTATCCTCCTAAAAATCTGAACTAGAAAATATAATGTATTTACTTTGTATGTCCAGCAACTTCAAGTAAAAAATAATTACAAATTATAAAATATGCTAACGACTAATATTTATCTTCTGTAACTTTTATAACAGCCATCGATCGATTTTCATCCAGGGACTGGAACCTATAGGGTGTTTCGGTTACGGTTCCGGTTCCGGTTATTTTTTAAATTTATTTAAGGGTTCCGGTTTCGTTTCGGTTTTCTAAAAAAATATAAGGGTTCTAGAACTGGTTAATACCGGTTTTGAAAAATACCGGTGAATTTCGGTTAATTTTGATTTCGGATTACAAAAGATTTTTTAAAAAAATAGTCCGAAATAATTTATTTATTACAATTTTTTTACAACACAAATACAATTATTATAATAAAATATTATACTTTATTCTTAATTTAAAAATGTTGTCATAATAGTAGAAATAGGTAATCAATGTGATAAATAAATTATTGATTATTTAATATGAAAAGCGACAATGTGAAAAGAAGTTTAGATTTTGTTTATTTGTTATTTAATATATAATATTTATATTTATAACAAAATATCTCTGGGGGGCCTAGGCCCCCCCTGGATCCGTCCCTGACTCTAAGTGGCTTTTGATTTTTGATTTCTTACATTAGGTACCTACAAAAAAAAAAATGGACAAGCGCCGAAGGGCAGTCCGCAATCCAAAGCAGTCGAGTTGCTTACCTACGTGTCCAAACTTGCTCACGATTGTTTGTGATTTGTGGAAACCTAATTGCACTGACGCCGTATTCAATCCACTGCAGGTGAATTTCCCAATCTGTCAACGATTTACACTGGAAACGACTGATTACGATAGACACTAAAACACAGCTATCGACTTAACATTATTTATACATACTAAAAAAGCACCGGTGTGTTACCGGGCTGAAAGCTAGTATAAATGATAAAACCCTAAGACAGCCTACAGCTATATAGTTAAACTTCCTAATAAACCACACACACCCGGCGGGAACATAGATATAAAAAGAGGTTTCGGCTATCGGGACGGTATAATGTATACGATTTTATATGTAATAAGAATACCTCTATGTAGATTCTGCCGAGGAGTTCTGACGTTTTTAGAGGCAATCATTTTTATCCGATGCCCGCTGTAACTTAACTTTCAGACTACGAAAACTAACCCTTTACGTCCCTAATATATATATATATATAAACGGAAAACGCTATAAATGGGATTTTGTTTACAACCACATCACGACTCACCACGACACGCTACGACTGCACTGCGCTAGATTTCTACCATATACATTATACAGAATGAATTTTTTTATATATACATATCATATTATTATATATATTATAGAAAATCTTCCGTTTAAAGAAACATTTTCAGGAACTGTGACCTTCGCCGTTATTTACTCGTACGATCATACATTTGTCTCCGTTCAAGGGAGCTGATGTTTTCATACGCCGAACAACAAAACGATTTATTTCTAGGTTAGATTGTACATCAACATACTTATATGGCTAAATGTAGCGGAATGAAAGAAATACTTTTAAAAATTTAAAAAATTTAAATATAAAAACATTCATCAACATGTAATCAGTAAATACAAAATATACAAGATATACGAAACGAATTGTTTTTGAACATTATTGGATATTTAAATATTTTTTGTCTTACCCCAAAAAATTAATACCAACATTTGAATATAAGTTTACTTTTCCACGGATTATTATTAATAATATTAAAAAGAAGGGTAAGTGGATGTCGCTCTGCTGTACAGTAGGTTACGAGTGGGTCACTGTATAATGGATAGTATTAAATTTGAATTCAATGATATAATATCACTGTATAAGAAAAACGATTCTGAGCGGAGACGGTTTGTCAGTCTAAGTATTAGACATACCTATTATAGGTAGGTATACTTATCTATAGTATTAAAAAAAAAAAATTGACCTATAATAGGTATTAATAATAAATTCCAAATTAATCATATCACAATATCCATCAGGTAACGCGTTATACATCAACAACAAACCGTGGTACTATCATAGATATATAATAGTATACTTTAGAAGTTTCAAGTACCCACAAATAATATTACCTATACAATCATTACAATCACAACAAAATAAATAAAATATTTATTCCAAGTTTTTTTATATGTAATTTTGTCCAAATTTGAACTTAAAATGACTATAAAAATAAACTGTGCTTATACAGAATGCTTTAACAGAATTAAATATTTACGTGGAATCTTGTTTTAAATTTTCAATCCTTAGATATAAAAGTTGAACATTTTATAAATTTTTAACTACAAAATAATTATTCAATTTTAAATTTGATAAATTTTGTCAACATTTTAACTTCAAATGCTTATCAAAAATAATTGTGCCTATGTATTTTAAATATTTTTCAACTGCTATTGTAACAATATATCAGGAGCCTTGTATTAATTTTTTACACTTTTTGGCCCAATAGATAAAACTTTATTGATATTTATAGAAAAAAAAACTGAAAAAATTGAAAACTTACAATGTCCGTAAACAGCTCAAAAAGTGTCAAATTATTTTCAAAATTTCATCGTATATAGAAAATACTAATATAAACATTCAGTGAAATTTTGAAAATATACTTTGTCAAGTATCTACAGTCATTCGTTTTTTAATTACAACAAATTAAGAAAATCGTTACATGAGAAATCAAGTGAATATCAAATGTTGTAAAAATATGAATTTCAAACGATCATAAAAACTTAATTTGACTTTCTTATAGATATTTTTTGTTTGATAAAGGTAGATAATCTTATAAGAAATCTTGTATTAAATTTTAAAATCTTAAATTTAAAAAGAAAAATTTTTACGAATTCTTAACTCAAAATAATTTGCTAATTTTCGTGATTTTTCCATATTTTGTCAATTTTTGAACTTTAAGTGCTTATAAAAAAAAACTGTGACTAAGAATTTTTAGTATTTTTCATCTGCCTTTGAAACAATATACTTGGAGCCTTCTATTAAATTTAAAAGCTTTTTTGATCAACAAATAAAATTTTATTGATATTTTTAGAAAAAAAACTAAAAAAAAATGAAAACTGACAATGTCCGTAAAAAGCTCAAAATAAGCCAAAATATTTTGAAAATATTATGGTGTACACAAAATGGTAATATAAACAACCAGTTAAGATTGCATGTATTTAGTCATTTGTTTTTAGAGTTACACCAAAAACCAAAATCGATTTTGTTGAAAACCAATTTTGCATACAAATTCCAGTTTTCCTAAATTTTTGTTTTATTTTTTCAAGCGTTTTTTTGGGAACTATTGGGAATTTAAATGTTGTCCTTCCAAAGCACTAACTAGATTCACTTTCCCATCAAACAAGATGATGTTGAAAAAAATCGAAGCAGTTGTACTGTCCCAAACAATGATGACTGACACAACAAAAAATAAAAATAAAAACATCGCTTCGCTCAGAATCTAAAAATAAAATGGTTTTAGATGAAAGGGCCCCACCAAAAGTATTAGCCCCCATTATATTATGACCATAATCCGGCCCTGGATATGATGTATAAATTTCTATATGCTCTTAACACTTGTACGGTCTTAAGCTTGTCGTACACACACACACGACAACACATCGGCATCAATGTTTTTCCGTAAGTAGAAACTTAAGTGTTTGACAACCGCGGGACACATTTTAAATAAAAAATAATGAGGATTTAAAAAAATATATACGAGTACCCATAATAATTATCATTTCCTTGATACATCACCGCCAAGTGTACGGTATTCCGAGCTTCTGCGGACGTTATCAAAAAGTTACGCGAAAACGTCATTAAGCGATATAATAAACGTGTTGGGATGTATCAAAACGGGTCGATTTGTACATATTACTGTGTAACGATCTATCAATCTACCGGACTACGATACCCCGTGGTACGAATTACGGAAAACATTCCGTTAACGAGAGCCTGCATAATATATAAGTTTATTACTTACCACTATTTATACTTGGTACACCCACCTGCAGTCCTGCAATAATGAGTGGGTTAACTCAATACAATATTATGTCACTATACCTACCTACCTACTAGCTATTACCACATTTTCTCTCTGAATTGCATTTACTGCTTATTCGCTCCTGATTGTAGAAAACTATTGTCAGTATACCTCCCTTAAAATGTCTTCTTATTTTTATTTGAATGGGTTACTATTAGGATTTACGTCGGTTTTTTTCATTAAAAATTCTATTTAAAATGAGCTTATTTTTCTATTGTCACCGAAACCTTAGTTTCGACCAAAATATAAGTTACCGCTTAGCGTGGCTTAGATAATAATATTATTTTACTACTGCGATCACGACGTGCCGAACGTGGCGACAACGGTGCCGTACGGTTACCGCTCACCGCCAATATATACAACACGTATGCGTGATGTATGACAAAATCGAGGGGGGCGATCGCCGGCGGTGTTATAGCGGCGGTTGGGGGGGCGCGCGTGAGGCGGATGCCGTGCGTGAGGGGAATGTTTGTTTGTGGGGAGGTTGAGGGCACTAACTGCTGTAACAACATAATAGCGTTGGTATGTATACATATACAGCCGCAGTGCGGATAACGCGCTTTACTGTTTACTGTCGTTGGCCATGTGGGTGGCGTGCGGTTATATTATATAGCTGCAGCAGTATAGGTATTATGGGTTGTGGGTATACACATATAATATTTATTACACGACCAATGCTAATAAATAAAACACACTACCGTACAATAAGCCACCCCGTAAATAGTAATAATAGCGATAACGATGACGACGACCGCGCGCGCCAATTCGACTTTTACAG
Organism: Acyrthosiphon pisum; assembly: GCF_005508785.2. Taxonomy (NCBI): domain Eukaryota; kingdom Metazoa; phylum Arthropoda; class Insecta; order Hemiptera; family Aphididae; genus Acyrthosiphon; species Acyrthosiphon pisum. Next base: position 82,469,303 of record NC_042493.1, read on the forward strand.
TCGTAAATAACGCCGTCCGCCCGTCCGCCCGCCCGCCGGCGCGGTGACTCCTGACGAATTAAATGCTCCCGCCAGATGAGTGCCGCACCACGACAACTACCACGTCCGACGGGTGCCGATAAAATATTATATCGTCGCACACGATGGCGCACGGTGGCACGGGCCGTAGTCGGGCGTGTTTGCGGAGCGCAGACGATTTAGTTTGGTGGCGTCGCGTTTTTCAGCCGCAGAAGTATGGCGAAGACTTCTCCGGCTGTCGCTCGGCGTACGCTCGCGGCATAATAATACGACGGCGTGTGATATGCGTGTGCGTGCGCGCGGGGGCGTGTGCGATAAACATCTCACGCACACGCGCGTATGCGTACAATAATATTATAATATACGGCACACCGCAGCCGTACGCGCGACGTGTGCGTGGTGAACATCGTCTTATGATAATAATACACGCCGCCGCTGCCACCGTGTGCGTGTGCGTTTTACAACCGTCTATACGCGCGCTGTACGTCACGATAACGGCGGCGGTGGCGGCGCGTTGCCGAGGGAACGCACTTGCCGCCGGACGCGCGTACACGGCCTTGACGGCCCGCCTAGCTCTATATCGCGCATATCGCGTCATATGACGTGTGTGTATATATATATATTATACATAAATATGTATAATGGCGTGCTTGCGAGACGTGCGTTGCAGCCAGCCGCTTGTGCGTGAGGTGCTCCACGGCGAGCTAGCCGGCGCGAGCGAGCGACCAATCGAGCGATGTGAGTTAGCGAGCTGCGGCACGACGATCGTGGCGCCCGCGCGCTGGCCGCGGCGGCATATAGCGTGTGTCGGGCGAGACCGTGCCGGGAAAACGAAACGCCTGTACGGGGGGGCGCGCGCCACGGATACAACGCAAATCGATCGCGAGCGGGCCGCGAGCGCTTGCGCTTGGGTCATTAGTTTTACGCGCTGCAACTGTATAGCATACACTGTATATACAATATAAACTATATAGCGACGGGGCATGATGACGGCGGCGGCGGCGGCGGCGACGGAGCACGATGACGGTGGCGGCGTTTTGATAAAAATAAAAATAAAAAAAAAAAACAAGATAAAACACTCGACCGAGCGAAAACCGCCGCCGCGGTGCTATACTGGCTGCAGTTCGCCGAGTCGCCGCCGCGCACAGTCATCATTCAGTGTAGCTGCTTGTCGCGAGTCGGCCGGGTGTCTGGTGGTCGCTACCGCCGAAATCCGCGATAGCACGCGTTCGCAACTACATTGGTGGCTACTGTGTGTGTGAGTGAGAGAGTGTGCGCGCGCTTTGTGTGTGTGTGTGTGTGTGTGTGTACGATCGTGTGCATCGCGTACGCTAGAGAGGGTTGTGCGTGTGCGCGCGCGGTCACCGGTGTACAGTAGACGCGAGTATAATAATAATAATAATAGAAGTAGTAGTAAAATTACACCGAGGTGGGCGCCACGGCGTGAACGGACGTGCTTTTCGAGTGCACGCGTAAAGAGAAAAAAGGAAATATAATACAAAAATTGAATATTTATAAAAATAAAAAATACATAAAAATAAAAACCTATGTAAATCGAGGCGGCTCTAATTCGTCTCGTCGCACGGTACCTACATAATATTTTATTTCGCTGTCATCTTGGTCGCGATCGTTCGGGGGGAAACGACGTCGACAGCCGTGCACGCTCTGAAGTTTCGGTGCCGGCGATCAAAGACGACGACGACAGTACAATAGTGGCGACTGCGGCGGCGTGTACAGCGACGCGTGAGTATGCTATTTATACGAGAACAACTGGACCGGCGGCGCCGCCGGTGATACTGTCATTCCACCGCACAGCATGGCCTCGGTCGCCGCTTGGCTGCCGTTCGCCCGGGCGGCGGCCATCGGTTGGGTGCCGATCGCCACGCATCCACTGCCGCCGCCGCCGGTGCCCAAGGACCGACGGAGAATAGACGATGAGAAGCTACTGATCAACGTCTCGGGGCGCCGGTTCGAGACATGGCGGAACACGGTGGAAAAGTACCCGGACACGTTGCTCGGGTCCAACGAACGGGAGTTCTTCTACGACGAAGACTGCAAGGAGTACTTCTTCGACCGGGACCCGGACATATTCCGGCACATACTCAACTACTACCGTACCGGCAAGCTGCATTACCCGAAGCACGAGTGCCTGACCAGCTACGACGAGGAACTAGCGTTCTTCGGCATATTGCCAGACGTCATCGGCGACTGCTGCTACGAGGACTACCGGGACCGGAAGCGCGAGAACGCTGAGCGGCTGATGGACGACAAGTTGTCGGAGAACGGCGACCAAAACCTGCCGCAACTCACCAACATCCGGCAGAAGATGTGGCGGGCGTTCGGCAATCCACACACGTCCACCGCGGCGCTCGTCTTCTACTACGTCACCGGCTTCTTCATCGCCGTGTCCGTCATGGCCAACGTGGTGGAGACGGTGCCATGCGGCCACCGGCCCGGCCGCGTAGGCACACTGCCATGCGGTGAACGCTACAAGATCGTGTTCTTCTGCCTGGACACGGCCTGCGTGATGATATTCACCACCGAGTATCTGCTGCGGTTGTTCGCCGCCCCGGACCGGTGCAAGTTTATGCGCAGCGTCATGAGCATCATCGACGTGGTGGCCATCCTGCCGTACTACATCGGACTGGGTATCACGGACAACGACGACGTGTCCGGCGCGTTTGTCACGCTCCGCGTGTTCAGGGTGTTCCGGATATTCAAGTTCTCCAGGCACTCGCAGGGGCTTCGCATACTCGGCTACACGCTCAAGTCGTGCGCTTCCGAACTCGGGTTCTTGGTGTTCTCGCTGGCCATGGCCATCATCATATTCGCCACCGTCATGTTCTACGCCGAAAAGAACGTGGACGGCACGAACTTCACGTCCATTCCGGCCGCCTTTTGGTACACCATCGTCACCATGACCACGTTGGGGTAAGCGCATTTAATCAGTTCATTCAGCGGTCTATATAATATAAATTACCGTGCGTGGGATCAACTCCAAACCAACCCTGAATAAATTATTATTACAATATTATGTACTATATTGTGCGGTGAATTACGTTTTATAGAAAAACAGTTAAATTCGAAGAGAACGCATTATGATGTTGTGTTATACTTCGCTAATAATAAAATTGAAATATTGTCCCGTCTGAATTGAAAAACGGACGCATAATATGAACGTAACTATATGTAGTCTAAATGCACGTTCGAAGTGCCTGATGTAGAGACGGGTTTAACAGTTGGTGGTTTTGATTTGATTCTTAATCGTTAAAAACCTGCTCTTTAAAGCGGTATTTTTTCAATATTTTTAACTCCAACATTGAACCATTTTTTTTTTCTCAAACTTACTCGACTTTAAACTGCAGTTTCCTAGCTATTTGTTCGTTTCAACGCCCTAACAAGTAAAAACGCTTTACACGGCAAGCAGCAGGTGAGTCTATAAGCTATCCCACATCATTTAAATCCCTTTACGGCGTATTAGTGAGACCTGTTCTCGAGTACGGTTCGTTGTTTAGATTTTCATACGAATGCCGGCTCTCACTAGTTGAAGAGGGTTGTACACATGTGTCTACGATTTGCAGTCACATCCTGAAAATCAACTGTTCGCCTTACGACGACCTACTGTTCTTTTCCAGCTCGGTTTGATTGTATACGTTCATCCATTTTTTTTTTACCAAATAAATTGGTTTCCAGCGTAATAAGAACCTCGAATTCTTCCCACTAACCACGAACGAAATAAATTAATTTCACATAAGATTAGCTTGGGTATAATCACTATAATATTATGTTGTTAGAAAGCGCACTTTATAAAATGATTAAATAATAACAATGTAACATACAAATTGTATACCTATATTTAGGCCCAATTTTTTTTTGTCTTTTAAAGTCGACGTAAAATACTAAAACGAAATATGATACCATGTTATTATAGTATGTGGCAATAATAATTAACAAGTAACAACACTTCGCAAATAAATTACAACATTTTTTTTTTCATTAATTAAACCTAACGTAACCTAACTGAATTTATTTATATATTTAAATATTAAAATTCAAAATTAAACGAAGTTTTAAATTTAAATCATAAAAATGATTTTTTTTATAACATAAGTGTCTTACGTAAATCACAGACATACATTACTATGTCTGAAGACTGAAAATGTGTAACATATATATTAGTATATAGTTTGTATGTTCTAGTGTAGTATGTGTGTGTGTATTGATTTTATGACTCGATAAATCTGTTAATGTATTTTATAACAATCATAGACGCTACTTTGGAATCGGGCCATTGGTTGAACGATATTCCAATAGCCTGCAACTGTGTTATTAGTATTTCATAAGTCTATAACATATACAGTTATAAAACTCAAATTCTTTATTTTATTAGGTATTTTCGTTTTTAATACTGTTTCATATAAGCATAATTTAAATTTAGAAAATTCAAGTAAATATAATGAATAGTCGTTTTATTACACTGCGTACCTATATAATATATATACTAAATTGTGGTATATTAGAGTTTAAATATTCAAACAATTAAATAACTATTGCAATAAATTATATACGTGTTATTTAAACATTAAAAATATAATATAAGTTATAAATATTTGGCATTGCGATAAATTGCACATCCCAATCATCCCATTCCACAAACTATTCACCCTATTACACCGATTAGTGTTTACAGCGGATTGTTTAATATTACACGGTATTTGCTTTGTAATTTTGAAAATGGCAAAATGTTTACTAAATATTGTTGCAAAAGTAGTAAAAATGCACAGCGTAATTATTATGAATACATTTCCTGACCATTAACCTCGGTAATTATTAAGATTTAAAATTTAAAATAAAAAAAAAGTTTTGCTTCTCAAATATTGTTTAAATTCTATTACATTTTTGAATTTTAAGAAAAATATACTATTCACGCAGGTTAATATTGTTTCTAATTATAAACTATAACAATTTAAAACTCAAATAAATGAACTCTACTCTCAATATTTTTTATAATTCAGTACTTACCTAATAAATAATAATAAATGGCAAATTAAATATGGCAATAATAAATAGGTAGGTATAGTAGCAAACATCGCCACGGGGTCCTACTGACAGTGATATTAATAGGTATAGGCAAAATGCATTTGTTAAACATATAGTCAGTTTTATAATGTATTTCCTACAACGATTTGTTTATATAAAAAGCGAGGTTGTGAAATTTGCATTACCTTCCTCACCACTTTAAATTAGTAATTCCTTACGGGACAAAGTGTTTGATACTTGGGTACACATTTTAACTAAGTTTGGTTGTTAGATTAGAACATTCTATAGGAAAATGTATTGTGACCTTTTATGACCACAGGACTTCGGAGTAATATAGGAAAATTGGTTTTTGATATTTTGTAACTGCAAAATATGTGAAATTCGTGTTTACATTAGACTGTATCAACAAGAAACGTATAGAGAAAACGCATTATCAAAATGTCCTCAAAGGATTTTTTTCAAAATGATACGCCAAATCGAGTTATAAGTACCTATTTCAACAATATATTTTTCAAATCATCAATAATGATCTTTATAATAAAAATATAGAAGAAAATCTATAATCAAAAATCCCGGTAATAATATTATGCGGGTAACTGCCTACTGGTACAATTGTTATAACATATAACTTATAATGATATACGTATTGTTTTATAATATAAATATAATGTGTTGTTCAATATTCTTCTTATTATTAAACATATCAGGTACATTAAACATATCATACCACTATATACATACCATTTATAGAATTTTGTTATAGATAACTTGAATATATAGACTTTTTTAAACTATATAAATGTTAAATTGGTGGGACTACCCCCCCCCCCCCAATAATTAGGTGCCAGGGGGTGATGGGTGTTGTTTCGGTTAGCTTAGGTGGTTAGTTAGGCTGCCCCTGCGGATGAAGTCTAGTCACGCCTATGCTTATAATATTTAAATAATTTTTATTTTATTAGTTTATAGAAATTAAATAAATAAAACAAATTTTAAAAAGGTTTAAAAATATGTAAAGAAGATGTTGGTAATCCAACTTTAATTAATAATATTGAGTATTAATAGCTAATATTTGGAATTTTTAAAATTATGGAAATCAGTGTCACTAAAATGATACATAGGTACTGATATAATTTAGTAAATCAATCTCTAAAACTAGTAAAATACAACGTTATTAATTGTGTTTAATATTATAGTAAAAATTCCTTCTGCTAACCTACTGCTAAATATTATAAATTAATAGTAAAATAATATTAAGCCCCAATTTATAATACTTATTGTATTATAATTTATAACTTCTGGTTATATATTATTTTGCTATAAAAGCAAGCACCCGTGACCCATCGGCCATCTGATTTTATTGAAATAAAAAGGTTCATAAAAACTAATCGAAAAACTAATGAACAAATAATTAAATTATGAAAACGTATTAAAAAAATATATATATTAATTACCTATTAATTTGAAAATTAATATACAATTTCCATAGCATAGGTACAAGGGCGTTAATATTTTAAAATTAAAATTGATGAATTTAACCAAGTAAACATACTAAATAGTTATCACTTGAAATCAGGTTAAAGTTGCAGGTAATGAAAGTTTTCCGGACTTTTTCCTATTACGATTAAAGCGATTTGCTGTTCACAAGTTACTATTTTCAACAATGTCCATAACAAAGTTATTTGACAGTTTTGTAAGAAACTTACTCTACAACAAATCACCCTTAATATCGACCTAAATAATTTACTTATATCTCGTGTTACAAGTAACGGTACTTTTTTTTATTTTAAAACACATTTACAGAACCTATTTATTAAATAAGATTATAGTACCTATGTATTCGTTTTCGAAGAGTGTGGTTTCTTATTTCGACGAAAAAAAAAAATAATTTTACAGAAATGGTAGGTACCAGGTACACCGTACTTGGTAATTGGCATCATTACAACGTCTGAAACCTCAAATGGCTGTCTGTCCTATGGATTACTTACATTAATTACAAATGTATTTAAAACAGGCAAATGTGTATTCGTGTCTGATGTTAATACCAATACTTGTGATTTGTATAGACAGACATTTTTTTAGTTGCGAATGTTGCGATAGGTATGTTGCTCATACTTATATAAGTTTAAACTTTAGATGAAATATTTCATTTTAGCTTTGTATTACTTATTATTTATTAATTATTTTAGAATCAAATAATCATATAAATAGCTAGGTACATAATATAACGTGAGTTATTAAAATACTAATTAACATTTATAACTGCACTACAAATGTCATTAAAAAATATAACTTTTGTAAATAGTTTCAGTCTGATGATGTAAAAAATAAAATAAAATCAATTAAAATATAGTTTTTAAACACAAATTATATCATGATACCTTAATCGAATTAAAATTAACTTAAATACCCATTCACGAAATAATTGTTCATAACCTCTATTTATTATTAATACCTACCTACGTTTTTTTTTAAACAGTAGATTGTATTTGTTACGATTATTAGAATATGTACCAAATATAATTAATGCAATATAAATTAAATTTGTAACGATAATAATTTACATTTTTTTTCAAAGTGACTTGTTGAAATAAATCCTGGTCAATTCTTACAACTCTTAAAATATTTATTTTTACTAATAATTTTATTTTATTTCTTTCAAAAAAAAAAAAAACTATGTAAACGTATACCTTACATTTACTTCTTGAAATTGTTGAATTCATTAAATTTATCAAACATAATATATAATTATTATATTCTAAATATTCCATCTAAATTGTTATGAAGTACTTTTCTGGTAAATAGAAATATTTCCCATTTGAGTGGAAATTGTAGTCCATATTAAAAATAATTTTAAAAATGTTTCAAATCCTCTACTAAAGTCCATCTGATGACAGAGGATTAATATATTATCCTTCTAGCTGCTTGTGTAATGACAATTATATAGATACAATGAAAAGATATTAAATCCGAATTACATGTTTAATTATTGTGGGTTCCTAGTATCGGATTAAACCTTAGTGATTAATTCTACCTAAATGTAGCTTAAAATTATAAAATAAAATACGTATATGAACACGATCGATGTTAATGTTACAACTATGCCGTATACAATATTATACACACCTAGATACTAAATATTTTAATCTAATTATCTGAACTCGGTTATTATACGGTAGTGGAATTATTTAATATATAATATAATTTAAGATAACTGTATAATAGTAATAGTATTAAAATATATAAATCAAATTAAATATTATATATTTGTATTAATATTCAAATTACCTAATTATTCAATTAAAACAATGCATTTACTGAGTTTATAGGAGATGGTTTATCCGCGGTCTAAGAAGTTTATCTTCAAACATAGATATAATCATATGAGGTAGGTAGTTAATGAACTATAAAAACAATCGTCAAAATATAAATCCAACACTTATTTATATCTAATGTTTTACAGTTATAATATTTGAAAAATACTATCTATTATAGCTATTTATAGGTATACATAACTAGCAAAAATGGGCACTTAAATGAAATATTTTAAATTTTTTTTGTATTAAATAGTTTTTTGTTTGATATTAGAGCTAAATTTAAAACAAATTATTAATCGATCATTCACCAGAGTTTGTAATAAAAAAAAACCATAAAAAATATGAAATGATAATCGAAATATATACTCCTATAAAGTATAAAGTTATAACCCAGTTACATGCAATTTAAAACCTTAATGGTTGAACATATAAAGCATAGAACATGATACATTGTATCCCTTTATTTAAAATAATATTAATTTTGTATGTAATTCTTTTATTCCTATTATAGTACAACGTTAGATATGATACCTAATATTTATGTTTTTACAATCTGTATACATACAATAATTAAATCTGATTTTAGAATTGATTTATCAATTATTTTATAAATGAACTATGAAGATGTAATGAAGGGTTTATATCAAGTGATAATATTTCATACTGAAATAGGTAATAAATAAAACATAATAAGTATTAGGTACTACTTCTTAAATCCAACTTCAACAAGAAGTAAATCAAAATGTATTATTATTTTAGATGTGTATAATAATAAGAAGATGTTGGTAACTTTATTAACTTACAAAAAAAAAATTTATATTTATCTAACTAAAACTGAGCTCAGAAACTAAATTTGTTACTAATAAATATTCTGAATATTTTTATTTGAGATAATATAAATGTAAAAGATACCTAAACATAATCATAAACAAAACATATAAGTAACTAAACATTCAGTTTACAAATTAATTTTCAAAAATCCCACTATAATATTACACTTATTTATTACACTTATGTAATTTATTATATTATATTTAAATATTGTTTTGTTATATTTATAAACACATTATACCGTCAACTTATTTTAAAAGTTATCCAACATTTTTTAATACGTATTATTCGCATCTATATTATTTTAATTAATTAAATTATTAAAATTATTGCTGGATTGCTAGATGGCCCAATTTTTTTTTTTTTTGCTATGTACTCAATATCTTAATCACTTTGATTGTAAGTTTATATGTTATTTAATCAAATGTTTCTAGAAATTTAATATTTTAATTAAAAATGTCGATTAATAATTATTAATTGAGTAGATATATATTCGCCAAGTTATGAACTTCCAAATTTTAAGCATAACAACGTTCAGCTTAGCTTACATCAGTTATACAGCATGTATACAATGTGTAAACATAGGTATGTAATTAGATTAAAAGTAAGCTGATATAGCTGGTAAGTACATTACAAGAAAATATGGTCTACAAATCAACTATTTAAATATGTTTAAAAAATATCACCTATAAATATAAAATTAATTTTACAATAAAATGTATAGGTAATTATTGTGACCGTCCAATTTAGTAGTGATTTTTAAAAATAAGATTAAAACTAAGATAGAAAAACTTGTTGCTGGGATTGAGACGGTGGGGAACCCTGCATAAAATATGAATACAATAGGTACATATAAAATAGTTTTCAATATTTTTTTTTTCATATCCAATTATCAAACTAATCCAAAAGAGATTTAAAGTGGATATAATATAATATAAATATTTACATTTAAAATGCTCAAGTAAAATATATACGATACTACATTTATAAATTATAATTATATTTATATTTTAGTTATCTCAACAGTCATTTCCCGAAGTTATTTATAAGCTAAAGGTAGGTAGTAATAATTGAACTTTAACAAAAGGTATTTTTGAAATACCAAAAACTAATAAGAGACATTAGTCAGTTTTAAATTAAAACCCACGTATTTTGTACAACTCCGAAACAGTGGCCTACGCTGTATAGTGCATAATAATATATTTTCATGTATATAGCCAAACCGATCAATTTGGAATTATGTTTATTTTTAAATTAATTGTCACCACCTCGATTCGTTAAGCCATCATTATCAAATCGTAAACCTACTTGTTTAGAAAAAAAATATTTTCCATATAATTTAAATTATTTTCAGTATTATTATAATATTATACTAAATTGTTACTATTCAATAAATTAGCGTCTTACAGCAATATATAATCTGCATTTTAATAGTGCTATTATAAAAGTATATTTTAACCATTCCAAAAATCGAATATTTTGTACAAGTTAACTTTAAAATAAGTATTCAGGAAAAAAGCTCTGCAGATCAAATATTAAAACTTTAAAATTATAATCCTTATTTAAAACAAAATAAATATTTTTGTAGGTAGGTTACCTTTAAAACTACTTTCCCGTAATTTAAAAATGTCACTTTTTTGTGATTTTACAAATACTATCAGAAACTTATGACTTTGACATTTTAAAAGTTTAAGTTATATCTAATTTCCAAGTAATAAAAAGTCAATCTGAAACTTTAAGAACATTTTTTCTACTTAAAAATGTATACTGACGCGAGCACCAACAAGAGCACTTTATTATAAAAGTTTGATCGATTATTCAGATTTACTTTCATTATAATTACCTACCACTCAGATGTTGAACTATGAGATTCAGTATTTAAAAGTTCATTAGATATTAGTCCACCTACTTCTTTAAAAAAAAACGTTTTATTTTTTTGTATAATTTCAGTTATTATCAGTATTATTCAACTATAGTCAATACGATGTTTTTTTTTGTTGTGTATACATGATTTATGTATAGAAGAAAAAATACTTTGATTTTCAACTTAAACATTTTTTTTTCTAGTAGGATAGTGAATCTCTTTGGTACTTTTGGGAAGTAAATTTTGAAAATACCCAATAATTTACAAATTAATTAGTATAAACTACAGAAAAATTAGGGGAGACGAAAATTTTTATGCAAATTAAGACTAACAAAATCGATTTTCTTATTTTTCTGTAATTCAAAAACGAATAACTATAGTCTATAGATAATTGAATTTTTCACCTGGTATAAATTAAAAAATATGTTGACCCTTCTTGAGCTATTTATAGACATGTGCAATGTATACTTAAATTGTGTTTTGATAATAATTATTATCGATGAAAAAATGTCATTCGTTCAAATTCTGCAAAACTATTTTGTAGTTAAAAATATATATTATATAATATTCATTTTTTATAGCCAAGGCTTGAACATTTGATACAAAGTTCCTCATAATATTATATGTACCAAGTTAATATTGGAAAGTTTAAATTTAAACAAAATTCGATGTTTAAACGAATAACAACATTTTCAGTTATTTTGTAATAGGTAATTGAAAAAAAATATTTTTTCTATAAATTGAAACTTAAACGTACTAATTATTATATTTATATACACATTGACTTTTGAAACACATTCATACTATTTATGCTACTTATTACCTATATTTTATAACACGAACCTATTCACGCTGTTCTACGGTATGTCGCGGTATTGACTCAAAGTAAATAACAATTATATATAATGATATTAAATAATAAATATTATATTATCATTAAAAAATATTAATAAAAAAAATGTTTTCGGGAAAAGGCCATTCAACCTAGGTACCTACCGTATTACTAATAGTAAAATTAATTACTATGATAGCAATAAATATATCATAAACACATACATTACGGTGGTCACTCAATGACGAGGTACACTCGAAATACTATACTACTAGTGG
>NC_042493.1:82482025-82492083 GCF_005508785.2 Acyrthosiphon pisum
CTCGAAATACTATACTACTAGTGGCGTATACATAACTCTTGTATGGGGGGGGGATCAGTTGCAAACAAATTATTATGGAACAAAAATACCTAAACCCTTAGTATGTGCACATTTAAATACCTAATAAATGATAAAACATATATATATATATTCAATACATTTTATTTTAAATTCTACAAGTAGTTATAGAACAAAATTTAATTTTCTTTTTTTTTTAGTCAATTCATCAATTAATTCTTCAGCACTGATAGGAATGTTCCTATGAACTTGTATATATAATATACATATTATCAAATATCACATAATACGATTATATGAATATGAAATAAATATATGATTACTGATTAATATTAAGTAAATTATTTTTAATTAATTGTTGAATGTGTTAAAATAAAAATTTACAAAAAATCCTTGCCATTTTTTTTCCTTGTAATTTCCTTACATTAAGTCATTAAGTACGCTATTTTATAAAATTTAAAAAAAGGCCTATGGGGGGGATCTGACCCCCACATCCCCCCTTGTATACGCCCCTGTATACTACTATACCTAGTGGTTACCTACTACAACCCTTTTTATTCTTAATAATTACAATTGAACAATTTGGTTTCTTGGTTAGTAAGTGATAAGGATAAGAATTCAGCTTAACTTTATAATAAACAAGTATTGCTTCAAAAATTAAATTTTTACTAGTAGATGGTTTAAAAAAAAATTATTTTGGCTCACACTCACTCACTGTGTATTTTTAAATTAATACTAAAATATCTTAACATAATAGCACGCATATATTATAATGTAATTTACACGTCTAAATATTTAATTGTATTTATTTCATATATATCAAGTAGAAAAAAATATATAATATTTTTTATATTTCATACTTTTTTTTTTGTTTAAGCATATATGAACGTAATAAACCAAAAACAATTTTATCTGGCCTTCTATTATTGAAATAATTAATAAAAAATATATATTTTAAGCAAATGTGTTAGAAAAATCTTATTTATGGGGCCAAACACCGCGATGGACATTAGAGAATAGGTTAAAAGATTTGTTCAGCTTTTATATCGTTTTATTTTTATACTTTTATAACTTAAGTTTTTAAGACATAACATTTATTATTTGTACGAGGTTGTTTGTATCCAATTCTAACTATATTTAACAATTTTTTTTGCACAGTTTTGTTTTATATCTACTTAAAATTCGAAAAATGGATTTATGTTGCCACTGGGTAGGTTTATTTAAATTTCAAAGCAACAATAAATCATAAACTAGGTTCTTACTAATGTTCACGATTTCGTTTAAAATGAATTCTTACATTTTTCTGCCATTGTTTTTAGTTTTTTTACATATTTATTCAAAACTACTGGACAATTTGAAAAATAAAGTGCACATTGCCTACTAAGTCATCATTATTTTAGAATCTATGGAAGTTCAACATGTAAATATACTAGGTGTAGCCTTCTTTTAAAGTTGATTATCATAGTAAAAGCCACAACTGTAAAATCAATAACCAACTCAGAGTTTAGACTACTCGAGAACTAAATTTGAAATAAATTATCTTCGTGTGAATAAAACATTTTAATATATTTAATTCAAACTGAATATTTATTTTTTATGTTACTATGTACATATTATTCTCATACAGTCATACGACATAGTATTGTACAAATAATTTCAATTATTTCCTTCATAATACACTTGGTTGGATATCGCATTATTATTAGTTATTATAATTTTTAGTTACTATAACCTATCGAGGAAATTATCTAAAAATTTTCATTCTTCAACCAGTATATAATTTATACATATGTTTTCAATACTAGTTTAATTTTTCAAAACTTTCAAAAACTTTTGGTGGATTAAAATTCACTAAATTTCACAAAATACTTTGTCCAATTATTTTTAACTTAATTATTTTTAAAAAATATTTTGCAATATTTGTATTGAAACGCCTTCATTTGGATCAATTTTTTGCACAACTCTTTTCACTTTGTTAAAATATTTGCAACAGTATCAAGCAGCCTCAAGCCACGTACCCCAGCGTGTAACTATAAGCTCTGGTGGTAATGATATACCTGGAGCTTTATTTTTAAAAAGATTAACAATTTATTCTTCTTGGTGCTTTTAAAAATATTTGCTCAATTTTAGCAACGAGTTTGTCTATCTCAGGAAATTGTCCTCGTAAATCAGCTATATGACTATCACATTTTATGGATATTTTTTTGAATAGACTCCTCGAATATTATTGTAGTCACTGCTTTTACCATGATATTAACAGAGTGGCGTCACTAAGAAATAGAAGTAGGTGTATCGTGACAAATACCAAAGAAGAAACATAATATTATTGATTGATTGAATAATTTTGTAATTGTTAAATTATTTACTTTATCAATAATTTTTGTAATTTAACATATTATACACTTTTCCTGGTTGGTTAGTTTCAAGTGTTTCAATCACGAAATGAGTCACATATTATTATCTCACCAAAACATTCATGGTTTCATCTTTTAAAGCTCAGATTTTATTTCCCCTGTACATTTTTTCTTATGCAACGGATATTGGCAGTATGTATAGACGTTTGGGTATTAATTTTTCGACAAATTATCTGATTATGATCTTCGCAGTTTCAATATATTTATTTAACCATACGTCGTTCGTAACGTCGTTCAGCACTATTACTTTAGTTTCACATAACTTACGGAAAAGTTCTAATTTATCGCATAAACACACATTCTCATCACTGAATTCTGATTTTAATTCATACTTGCATAAATTGAATAAAACTGAACACGGGAAAAAAAAGTTGCAAATTCAACATCCGTGCCCTATTTATAACATTTCCATCAACTACCAAGTAACCTAAAGTTAAACTCCAAATGAATACCAAGAATTTAATACCTATATTAACGTTTATTTTAGATATATTTTAATTTGCACTAACTATAAGAATAAATAAATAGTTATCGATTAATATTTTATTACGTCTGCTACGTCATATTTGTTGAATATTGTTTGAAAATTATTTAAACAACATTAAAATTTAATATGGTTGTGTAATAATTCAGCAATCCTTTGATGAAATTATATTATAATTGTACCGTTGTTAATTATAGCAGTATTGTTTTATGTCATCTTCAATACATATTACATATACCTATGCACTATTTCTTGTTGAATTCCTAATGCTCCTGTGATCTTTACATAACGTAACTGTTAATAATATCATAAGTGTATAGTTAAATTTAAACTTAATTAATTTATGCACTTGAGTCAAACTCTCACATGGAGTCACTCGACTCCATTTGGGACGTGGGTTATTTTATTGCCGTGCGTATGAACATTAATCCAATTTAAATGGTAGTGAAAATCAATCTTTTTAAATCATGTTGATTTGAACAAAAAAAAAACAAAATATTATAATATTAATATAAACGTATATTATATACAATTTTTACTATAACTTAATATTAAAAAATAATATGATTTAGAGATATTCAAAAATCATTATTATAAAATTTAAGCCTTACAAAATAATATTTGAATACATCAGTGGAATCGGTTAAGTGACTAGTCACTAGTATCTAGTATTAAAAATTTTAATTGAGCTCAACTAAATATAGTAGTAAATAAATTGTTATACTTATTACCTATAATAATTAATAACCACAATAATCGTAATATATTTTATGTAAATTTAAATAAAACTCAATTATGATTAGTGAATTAATACAAACATTTTACAAACGCTAAAAATTACTTATTTTTTTATATATAAAATACATGTTGTTCTTAAAAAAGAAGAAGTTTAAAATAGTTTTGGCACTATTATTACATTAAATTGTGGAATCTATTCATATTATGAGTAATACCCACCAAGACCATTTTAGATCCTGTAGGGTGAAGCGGAAAGACTATTGGTTTTACGATATACTTTTTTCTGGAAATGTTTTGAGGGTTTTTAATGTGCTTAAGCACAACATTAATGTTTACGTTTTGTGTAACTAATTGATTGGAAATTTAAATAGTATAATATTGCATTAAAGCCTCAAGGTTACAAGCTTACCATAACTGTCTAAAATCTAGAATAATCGCCTATAAATGTACATTTAAAATAATTATATTTTTATTATTAGAATTTAGAGGGTAACAAACTCACAATTACAGGATAAATACAACATTTAAATCCAAAAAAGGGGGAAGTAGATATTTGCTCTATTGTACAGTATATATCAATTGTACCTCGTCATTAAAAATATCACGGTGTTGTATGCGATAAATTTGATCTTAATAGACAATGATACATCAATCCATACGAAAAACTAAATTACCTAATAAGTACCTACATTATATATTTTATTATAAATTAACATTTCTATTAAATTAATATTATTTTACTATTAGTATTACAGTAAGTTGAATTCATGTTTGCCGAAAACAATTCATTCATTTTATTGTTAATATTTAATTATTGTAATACTATATAATTATACCATATTAGGTATATTATTGTTTTTTAATTTTCGGTCGAAACCGGCTCAACGTATAACATTGTGAATAGGTTTGTGGTAATATGGTATAACTAGGCAATAGCATAAAATGAATATACATTTAGTGCTTTTAAAATTCAATAGTACATACAAATATAATATTTACGTAAAAGTTTAAAATACACCACAAAAGATATTTTTAATTTCGACAAAATAATTAAAATCAGTATTTTTCATATAAATAGGTAGGTAGGTATTTAATTTGGTCCAAAAAAATCGTAACTATTGTATTGTTGTATTTGTATAGGTACTGTGTTTATTTCTTCAAAAAGATAATGGTTCCCACTGAACAGGTATATCTTTGTGTTTTTAATATTTTTAAATATCTATAAAGACAACTTATGAGGAACCTCGTTTTAGACTTTCTAAATTTTTGACCTGGCGAAATTAGTTATCAATAAATCTATATATAAAATTAAAAATGCCAATTTGATGGACAATTACAACAAAATAATAAAATCGTTAGATGAGAAATTGTTATTTTACGCGTGAATATCCAATTTCATCAACATTTAAACTTCAGAAGGAAGTTTCTGATTTCCACTTCATGGAAAATGGAAATACACTCAACTTTTATTTTAAATTCCAATAATAACAATTTACAAGGAACCTTTTATTACATTTTCAAATATTAGGTATGAATATTAAAAATATTATGAATTTTAAATTACAAATTTGGATAATTTTTATGAATTTAGAAAAAATTTGAACTTTAAACGCTTATAAAAATATATTGCTGTGATCATGTAATTTCAATACCTATAATTTAAGTAATATATGAAAAACTTATGAAAACCTTGTATTAAGTTTTCAAGCTTTTTATACAAAAAGAGATATTTTATCATTCATAAAAATTTTAAAAAAACTGAAAAAAGTTGAAAATTGTACCAAATAAATAGCACATAATTATTCCAAATATTTTAAAAATTATTTCACATCTATTAAATTCTATTACAAATAATCAGTGATAATTTAAAGTCCCTAGAGTCATTAATTTTCAAGTTAAAATAAAAAAACGAAATCGATCTTCTCAAAATCTGATTTTGCGTAAAATGTACGGTTTTTAATTAATTTTTTTTTTCCAGTTATTTTGAAAACCACTATGAATTTTTACTTTTTTTCTCCCTTAAGTACCACCCAAATTCTCTCTTACATCTTTTCTACCAATGAAGTTTAAAATCAAGGCATTTTTTCTACCATAAATTGTGTACACATACACACGACATTGTGAGATCAATACATTCATCGTTCCGCTCAGAATCTTGTACTAAATTGATATATTGTTCCTTATTATTAATTTACGCATAGAAACTCACCTGAATAATTACTTTTATATTTACTTAGGTATTTGTAAATATTAAATTAGTTTTTCAATTACATAAAAAAAAAATGATGAATAAATAGGTTTATATTATAATATTATGTTGAATAAATCTTAATTGTTATAAATTTAAAATTTTCATCAATTATGGACATTGAACATTTGAACACTTTATAATTTAATAAATAATATCATATTTTGTCTTAACAAAGAATAAGTTAAAGTTAATTTCGGTTACTTGCAAATTTGTCATACTAAAATCAGTTGTATTATGAGTTATATGAACCATACGTCATACCTACTTCTTTAAAGTTTTAATTCTAATTTACTGTAATTACTATTTTATCAATATTCTGCGATCGTTGATAAATAATGATTAAAAATAATACATCTGTCATACATTGTAGCTATACGAAAAACTTACGTAATAGAATTTATAATATAGTTATCGCGGACCGTTACATCTTTATAATTGCTAAAATTGAATAACTATTAAAACATAATAACTCTTATAGATTAGGTAGAACTATAGAAGATATTATGTTTACAGTCTACAATATATGTATAATATGTAGTTATTTATTAAAATTGTTTCTTCATAATATGTTTAATCTATATAATAAAAAAAAGTGGCCATTTCTCAAATAACGCAGTTTCTTGAAAACTACTACTCAGATTTTCTTGAAATTCAACATAGATATTCAGTTTGAGCTCATAAGTATCAGTCTGAAGTCAAAAATGGCCTAGGTATTTTTTAACGATCACCAGGGAGTCAGAAGTGTAAATTCATTGGTTTATAAAAGAAAAATAAAGAGTGGCCAATTAAAGGTCAAATTATAATTTATAATTGCCATAGCAACAAAATAACAGTAACAATTCATTTTTTTAGAAAAAATAAATCACCAATCTTTCTTGAATTAATATAGAGTAGTACATTCAACGGGCAACGAAGTGCACGGGATCAACTAGTAATTTAATAAACAAACTTAGGTATATGGTATAGGTAGGTAAGTATCTAATTTATAATAGGTTTTAAATTAATTTAACTCATGAAATTCAATATTTTTCTAAAAATATTTTAATATCTTCATCTAAAGTTTAGACTTTAAACTTAATATTGAGAACATATTTTTATCTCAAACAACTTAACTAAACCAACAGTAAGGCTCGTATTTCCAAAATAAACGTGTGAAAATTTTAATTTATTCCTTGGCCGGATAAGATTATATCTGACAAGGATAAGAGTTATAGTCTCGCATAAAAAATATTCGATTTATGCTAATATAAAATTGTGTAGAAACGAAATCTACGATAAAACCATGACATTTTTATTCTGTCGAACTGCTCGAACGTTACTCATAAATATATTTATCCTTATTTTTTACCGAACCAATTAAACTTTCTAATGTTGACTCAGGCAGTCAAGCTATTTTCAATATTGTTATAATTCATATATAACAACTATTAACTACGAAACTAATATAAATTTGCTTGTGTTTAAGAATTATTATATAGAATGTTGGTATCGTCGGAATTTATTTGTTTAATCAAATTCTTAACGTTGATGCGATATTATTTGCCATGATATGCTGTTTTGATTCAGATGGACTGAGTAAACTGAAAATGAAATTACCTATCAACAATTCTAATTATTGTTTGTAATAACAATAATAAATGATTCAAACATTGTAAGCAAATTGTAATAATTTACTAGTGATTACACTAATAGAAACAATCTTACATTCTAAGTAGCCAAATCATATATTTTATAAATATTAGAAAAAACCTTTTTTTTAAATGTTTAATGACTTACATGACGTAAGTAATAAGGTAATTATAATACTGTAAATATATGTGGAGCGTATGGTCAAGGCGTCAAAGCTAAGTAAAGACCAATTAAAAAAAATATATATATATAAATTAACTGTCATTTACAAACTATAATAATATACTAATATAATTGTTTAACCCATTGCATTGCAAGGTTTTACATTTTCTTTTAAGTTTAAATTACATTTTTACTCTTATAATTTTACCTACCTACTTCATATTATTATATCCACAACACAATGTGTTATCCCTTATGTGTTATTAATTATTAATGTTACTTACAAATTACAATAATATTTGTTTTGTACACCTATTGTATATATGTATAGCTATTCACATTATTAATACTTGCATTAGCACACCGATGATACAGAAGATAAATTATTTTTAAATTTGTAATAATAAACTTATACAATATGTTACTTTCAATGGCTTCAGGTCAAAATATAAATCCATGCAAATCGAATTTGTTTCCTCAAGCATTTTGACCTTAATAACGTAGCATATATTAGTGAACCTCATGTATACTTTGTATAGATTTTTTTGCATGTTCAGTAAATTTCCGTATCTTTCAACAAGGATATGAATTTTTTTCTTTATGGGGTATGATTTTACGTATATTCAGCATATAATTATCACTTAATTGTTACTTGAAGTTAAATTGATCCCCGCTTAACATTTTAAGTAAATATGTTAAATTGTAGTATTTTAATTAAATTACCCACATTCACAGTGGTATTTAACAATAGCTCGTAAATTAATTATAAATTGTAATTTATAACGAATATTTTCTAATTATTTTTCAAAGACACATCTATTATTTTAAACAAACGGTGATCATTTAACTTATTTCTATATTTTATTAATCTATTAATAAGTACCAATTAATTATTGGTTACGATGTACCATATACCAATTATTATGCAAACTATTAAAATTTATATCATTAATTCATGCAGTTATTACTAAATATAAAGACAAGATTTTGTTGCATTTAAATATAATTACTTGTACCTACTATTATCATTACCTACCATAATAGTGTAATTTTACGGCTACCCGTTTAAGATGTAGATTACCACTGCTGTAATGGGGAAATAACTTTTGGTAACCTTAATTCTTTTTGTATAAGTTTTCCTTTTATAACTTATTTGATTATTATATTATATTATGATTTAGCTATATGTGTAGTTAAGCCAATTCGTAATGATATTTATGTTTCGTTAGTAAAATAAAATTTTAATAGGAAGTACATTGAACCTACTTATGTACATGTAAATAGTAAATAGTAGCTAAATTAAATGAAAATTACACAATTGATTTTTTTTATATACCTATTTTACTTTAAGCCTTTAGAAAATATATTATATTTGTATAACTCATAATATAAGTCATATAGTAGTATTTTTTAGGTATTATTGTTTATGACGATATAATTTAAATTATAATTCTTATTAATTAGGACATGATCAATTTTTAAATTAAGTAGACTTTTTTTTAAAAAGCTACCTAATGAGTAAATCTTGCAAAATTTATTAATAAGGTTAGACCAACTTGACCTTTTACCATAAATGACGAAGCCGATTAAAACCAATATAAATTAGGAACGTATTATCTACAAACATTGTTATATATTGTTATGTTATGGATGATAGTGGCTTAAGAAAACATCGTAAAATAATATGCCGATAGGTTTATTGTTTTAACTTCCCTCATGTGTTATCATAATATTAGCTTTGCACGCTTTGTGCGTTGGTCACTAAATATTGATGAAAGACGTAAATAACTATCAATATCAATATCAATTTGAATTAAAAGACCACAATATATAATTTGACATTTATTATAGTTTTATATTTCTATTAAAATAAATTTAATAATATAATATAATACATTTAATATTTTTAAGTGAACTTTATACTTAGGTACTATTGAATAATATTTATAATTAAAAACATTACCCATTGTCCTCGGAAAATAATGATAAGGATTAAATTACTATTAGGCGGTTGTCGGTTGAAATATACCTATTAAAATACGTTAATTTCAATTATATTCATTTTGGCGGAGCAGAAAATAAACAACTAAAAAGTGATAGAATTACTACATTTTCAAATTTTTAATTCCAATTAATTAATAAACACAACAAAAGAATATAACAATTTCCAGTGGTCGGGACGCTACTGTTTTTTTGTAGCACGCTAACGCTACTGCTACTCCCCCCAAAAAGTAGCTCGCTATCGCTAAAGTTACATTTTTTTAAATGTAGTGCGGAATTTCTAATGCTATTGTTTAAATGTAGCGCGCTACTTTTTCACTACATTTTTAAAAAAAATTGTTTTGATTTATTTAGATATTCA
>NC_042493.1:82492230-82585697 GCF_005508785.2 Acyrthosiphon pisum
GCTGTATAGTGTAAGTGTCAAGTGGACCTCGTCATTGTGTAGGTCATTGTGATGGAAGTGTTAAATCTGAATTCAATAATAGGTACATAGAATCTAAAATACTGTTTTTTTACATATAACATTCAAAAATACACGCATCTAGTCATCTTAATTAAATAAATAAACATACATCATAATATTTTAATTATCATGAAATAGGTTAGAAGTAGTGATAAAATAATGAATATTTTCTCTACACTAACCGTAAATTTCTAGCGCGCTATAGTATTTCGCTACATTGTATATATTGTAGCGACGCTATGTTCATCGCTACAGCTAAAGTAGCGTGCTACTGTAGCGTCACTACAATTAGCGCGCTACTCCCGACCACTGACAATTTCTCATATTGTTTTCTCATTTTTAATTCCAATGTCTAAAAAACACATCAACACATCAGAAATACGAGTAATTATACCTACCTACTTAATACAAGTGACCGAATTCTGTCATGGACATTTTGAAAAAATCATTACCTACGTGATACTTACAAACAACACTGAAGTATTTCGATTCGTTCACTTAAAATTTAAAATATTTTATATTTTTACTCAAATATATAGTGTACTAGCTGATCCCGCGCACTTTGTTGCCCGTAAAAAATGATAACTCTTTAAAAAACGAGAGTGTGTGAGCCCACCATTACACTCTGGGGAAGTAAAACTTCTTTCATAAGTATGGGGACCCGTGAAATTATAAGTGAATTAGGGAGAGAGTGAGAAAAATCATTACAATAAAAATAAACGTGCACCCTGCCACCGCCGTGCATGACTTGCAAAATAAATAAATAAACAAATGTATCGTTTCATTTTTCCTGTTGTTTCATTTTTCGTTACGATTTTTTTCCCACCCACACCTCAAGAAAGAAGTTTTACTTCAAAAATTGTGATTGTTTAACTCTTTTTGGGTATAACTCGATGCAGTAAGTGCCACTCAGCCATCTTTGTAGGCAATGTGCGAAAATTTGATTTGATGCATGCTTGTACTTGTCTGCCTGATAACCAATGGGTACCAATAAAATAATTAATACTAATTTCTACTAATTATTTCTACTAATTTTTCCTATAACCAATTTATAACAACCATTTATAAACATAAATTTTCATCGTAAATCTCAAAATTCCTGTTCGAGCCCCTCCTCAGGTTGGACCTACCAGGTTCAATTGTGAATCTAAACCTTCCTCTTGAATCACTCTTTTAATTAAAAAACCGCATCAATATCCGTTGCGTAGTTTTAAAGATCTAAGCATACAAACAGACAGCGGGACTTTGTTTTATACTATGTTAAGATAATTTGCAAGCTGTCAAGCGACAGAGATACCTATCATTTCATCATTTTAATAATATTTAGTATAAATTGGTATTTATGAATGAGCAATAAGTATATTTGTCCATTTTTATATATTTTATTGTTACCAGGTATCTACTTTGTTTGCAAATATATTCAATTAACTGTTCTAAACTGGGGATGTAAATTATTCTGATTTATTTGTATATATTTTGCTAGGGTGACATTTGTCAAAGATTATACATGTTTCTATAATTTAATTACTAACTTTGTCTAACTTGTCGTATGTTCCAAATCGACGCAATCATGTTAGGGTTAAACTTATTTGCAATTGTATGTTAAGTAGTTCTTCTGAATCTTGTAATCATCGATTTATCATATTATATACCAATAAAGACTCCCACCTGATTTATTCTTTTAATCCTTTGGGTCACTATAATATTTTGAATTCAATTAATTCAAATTCTTCTTTTCAGATTGTTAATGGGTTGAACATATTTTTGTTTTTCGTTATTCCGTTATTCGTAAGAAACCCGTCGGTCCAGATAATAGGATATCGAAATTAATCCTTGAATTTAAAGCAGCATAGGTACCTACCTAGTTCTTTAGTCTGTGATATGTAAATAAATTATAAATTGATTTAAGTTATCAAAATTAGCCACGATTTGTTTAAATAAATATGATATGGAACATGTAAATTAAAATATGGAGGTAACAGTTTTAAAATGTGTTAACAATTTAAAATAACCAATTAATTATTTGGTTCATAGTATGTCGTTCTTTATAACTTTATCCTTAGAGTAATTCAAGGTTCAAGATGTTTGAATACATACATAATAATATATTTTAATAAATCAATGAATGTAGCAACTCCTAAAAGTACCTATCTATATTTCTTATCGCAATGTAGTTCATTACAAGTTTAATATGTTATCATGCTAAAGTATAAACTCTTGCATGAGTAAATTTAATATTTACAATACTAAAATACGGTATTAAATATCAATTACGATTTTAATAACTTATATTTAAAATATATTATATTTCCTGCTCAAATTAAGTCATTTTGAACCAAAAGATTTAATATTTAAATAAATCGATTTAAGTCATTTAATAATACAATTTTATTTACTGGTTTCAAATTTGGACTGTAGGTCGTACTATATTTAAAACAAGTTGGGATCTATATAATATAATATAGGTATCTATCAAATATTAAGAATCTATTGTATTATCAATTGCTTTTTGTAAAAATAGGCAGGTACTATACAGGTAATTTTCACAATCTGTAATTTAGCATAATAGTGTCTATTCTGTGAAAAACTCAACGCTCATAACTGTTTTAAAATGTATTAATATCAAATACAATACAACCACTACTGTGATCCTGCACTTAAACTAGCTATTGTTTGATTAAACACCAGCTTCAATATAATATGTGTGATTAATATAATATACTGAACTATAGTTTATATTAATTAAATATATTATTTTGGATTTCTTTTCTTTTATAAAAATGCATTAAGTATAATGATTATTTTGAACAATGTATTTTATAATATTTAAATAAACAAAATATATATTAGGAGTTCACTGTATTTAATTATTCTAATAAGTAATTAACAAAAATAAAAATTGTATAATATGCAAAAAAATCTACCTACTACATAGTTATAGACTATAGTTACTAATAGGCACTATACCAAATACTGAGGAAACATTTAAATTGATTTCGTGAAGAATGGTACAAGTATAATGCTGGCAATAAGCTTTTTGAGCATTCAATGCCTGTGTGTAGGTATTAGCTATCTACAGCAACGTCTATCACACTCGAGGTTCTGAAATTTAGTATACAGGTAATCCTATACCAAAGGATGAGCACCAATTTTAAAAATTTTGTATTTTAAATAGGGGATCACATAGGGATTTGTTGGCTCACGAAAAACGAAAATATTTTCGTTCGTTTAGGGTTGGCATTAGTCACATAAAATAAAATAGTTATTTTAATATTGTATTTAATTTTAGACGCGCATATTATTATACTTAGTCGAAACTACCAAAATTACTGCGATAAAAACATGTGTGTTTAATAGAGTTTAAGACAAGATAAATCCACTGGAATTGTTTAATTTTTAACGGCCAACGCCGTGTATAGGATCAGTTAGTAATATACTATACTATACTATACTATACTATACTATACTATACTATACTATACTATATTACTATGATAATGCATATTATAGACTATGTGCTCAGAAACACATTAAACAAATACACTATATTATTATATTCATATAAAACTAGAAAAGTATTCATATTGCATATATACCTAAACAATTACAATACCTATAGCATATATATATAGTAGGTATGTATAGTAGGTAATGTATAGTATACTATACATTACCTACTATACCTACCCCATTATAAATAAACATCAATTTCATATAACACTAGCTGCGTCACTGCCCATATAATGTTCTATAGAGAGGCTCACCTACAGCACAATGATGATATATAAATCGATAGTCATCGATACCTATTCTTGTTAGACGTTGATTGAGCGATATTCTTTATAAGGTTTCGAAATATAGATATAGAGGATTTTGATTTAGATTTAGATTTATTGGTGGAGGCACAATTACCACATGTGTACAGTCAACATAATCAATCGACCATGGTCCATGAAATCAAGAAATCCAGTTTCTCCGTAAAAACACTCATTAAATTAGTTACAGTATATAGGTTTTAAGATATATTTTATCTGTAGAAAATTACTTTAAATAAATGTACTACTCGTTACGGATTTAGATAAGCTTATGAATGTCTGAAAACTAAATCCACGTTCGAAAAACTTTGAGTCGATTGAACACATATAAAAGCTTAACTTGAGTAACACAATAAGAAAATGTTGGCTTTCACTTTTCACAACGTTCTTAACGGATATTGTTATTTATTACGAATATTGGTATTGGTAAGAATGTCTAAACGTATTAAATTGCTAAAAATGCATGCAATTTTTGAATAAATACTTTTCTTCTTAAACACTTTTGACTGACACACGCATAATATTTTATAATAATTACAACAAAAATATTAAGAAATAAAAAAGTTGAACTAAAGTTTTTGTCTTATACTATAAACGTAAGTATAAATATTATTGTACCCTACATTTATAATAAATCTGTTCCCATATACAGGTAGATCACCACAATTAAGTAAATGGTAAATAATATATTGATTTATCTTATAAACTACATATATGTGGTAAATCTTATTTTTACATTACATACTTATGTAATTCTGTTATGGTAGGTACATTATTTTATCAATTTAGAATACAATTAATTTTACTTTTTAGTAAATTAATATTCAAATTTCAAAAAGTTAAACCACTGAAACCTTAAACACTTAAAAATATTCATTTTTTTTATTTCATTCCACAATAATGTTCACACTCAAAAGCGAGTAGCGACCATACTAAATTATTATTGTTCGGTTCACTTAGAGATTTAATTGTTCTTCAAAACACTCTTGTGAAATAATGCATACACATATAAATTATCAACATTTCAAATTAATAACATGATGAATAATGACCGATTTGATAATAGTTAACTGATTTTACCATACTTGAAACTTAAACAATATAATAATTCAAAGTTCATGATTTGATTAATTATATGTGGCAGATTATAAGTATCCAAAAATATTTTATCAACAAAAAAAACTTTAAAACATTTAATTTTCAAATCACCAGGATCAATTTACTTTAATATTGTATATACCTATATGTATACAGTTCTAAACTTATGTGTAGTAAAATAATTTACTGTTAACACTTTTTTTTATATAAGTAAATAATAAATTTATTATATAGTACCTTTATACCTACATTGATACGCACATTTATGTTATAAGAAAAAAAGTTAAGACGATTAGGAATGATTATTTTGTAAACACTATAAGTATAGGTATTTAAAAAAAGTCGTATAACCATTTTCAATCTTTTCTTCATAGAACGACAGAACGTGTACCTAAAACTGTTTGAAATATGTCTTTATTTTTGTCATTGGTTTTTTGATTTAATTAGTTAATCAATTCTGATGTACTGATCTAAATAATAATTTATACTTTTAATTACCTAATCTAATATAAAATATTATTCTAAAGAGGTTTTTACTTACCTATAACAATTAAAAATTGCCGCATTATCGCTTATTAATCACTATTTATCTAAAATTGAAATGTTTATAAAAATATTATTTCAATATTTAGTATTTATATAGCTTGTACATAAAAATGTTTTATTTCAGATATTAAAATTAAAAATGTAGGCTTCCATTAACAAAACAAAAGTATATGAATTGATTTCTTGTGGGTTAAAAAATAACGTACCTTAAATTTTCTAGATTTTATGAAACATGTGTATTATTGTTAAAAAAATCATTACCTATGTATATATATATATATATATAATATAACAATATATTTACTTAAAAGTAATTATCGATTTTAAACAAAGAACGATATAAAATACAATTACTATTATAAGTATGTAGGTAGTAACGTACTAAAAACGCAAACTTAAAAAAAAGGTTTAAATCTATATTGTGCAATGTGTAAGTATGTAATTTGCATTTTAAAACATTCAAAATATGATATTGTACAATTATGGTTTTATTCCAGGTTTTAAATAATTTAAAATTTGTGAGCACAAATTAAATAATATATTTAATATCAGTATATATTTAAGGATTTCCTACAAATCTACATTTCTTAACAAAGTAGTATAAATTAACAAGTAAATAAAAACATTTTTTATAAAATGTTCAAAATGTTCTCCAATTGTTTTAATTATAAAAATATGTAAATTATGATTAGTACAAGTTAAAGAACCTTAGTAAAAAAAATATAGTAATTATAGCTTATAACTTCTGAAATTAAAACAAAAAAATACCATATAAAAAAAAAATTAATAAATGAAAAACAACATTAACGTGAAAAATGTAAATTCGCAATGTATTTTACATAACTTTAAATTTTGTATGACGACAATATTATAATATTATTTATTTATTTCGTTGAATCAGATTAAACGTCATAGAAATAAGAAATCCATCGAAAATAGTACTTATTTTATTTTCATCCTTATATCGACATTTTTATATATTGTAGAAAAAATATGACAAGTATAAACACAACATAATAGTATGTTCATAAATAATAAATAATAAATGCTTAACTATAATAGTTGTGATATTCCAACCACCATATGAAGCCAAATGCGGTCAGATTTGCTAACCACCGCGGGGGAGGAAAATCTTTCTATTTGATTATACCAAACTAAATTACATACTATGTATAGTATAGTACAAAACAAAAATGAGTATATACAGAGTGATCTATAATTTTTATAAACAAGCTATTTATTTCCACATTTTTTATCCACTTTTTATTTTTTGAATCATTTGAAAACAATTATTATTCTATTTTTCATAATGTGATAAAGCTTTTTGGAATATCCTTTAGGCGTTCTAATATAGTTGTCTTCTGTTTTTTTATGGTAATTGATAACAGAATGTTTGAAATCCAGATAAATAATAAATTTTCTTCAATTTGCTATGTAGGTAGATAATGTGTGTATAAATTAAATAGGTAACAAATCACTAATCAATGCTATATTAATAAACCCTATCTAAAGTTTATACAAGATAAGTAAAGTGGGGCAATGTAAAAATAGACAAGACAATGTCATGTGGACCCTTTCCTATACGACTATACCACATGCTATTATGCAAATTTAAAATTACCACTATTAATTTATTCGTCTTTTGATTAAATCTAATGTTAACGACATTATTCCAGAAGTATAAAAATAAAATAAATATGTAGGCATTTATATAATAAAAAACCGGCCAAGTGTGAGTCGGAATCGCGTTCGAAGGGTTCCGTACCATCATCAGCTATAAACACTTTAACACTGCTTATATTATAGGATTTTTAGTATTTGTTGTTATAGCGGAAACAGATATACATAATCTGTAAAAATTTCAACTATCTAACTTTAATGGTTCATGAGATACAGCCTGGTGAAAGACGGACGGACGAACAGCGTAGCCTTAGTAATAGGATTCTGTTTTACCATACGGAACCCTAAAAATGATACTAAAAAACGTTGTTTAAAAAAAACTTTTCTTCGTGTAGGTACCTACCTTCTTTGTTGAAAATTAAATAGATTCAATTTGAGAAAGTAACTAATTCGAATTATTTCAAATACACATACAACACTCAATTTTTTTTATATAATCCTACCTATTAATTTTATGCCACTTTTTTAAATGAGTGGTGAGAGTATCAAGTGTCTAGCATTGATTATTTTCTAATTTAACAAAAAAAACTAATATAAGTATGTATTAGGTATGGATATTGGGGTGTCGTAAGTTGGAGCATTTTTCACGGCTCTCACCTGGTTTTCCTTAGGGAAGTATGCATTATACGAAAACGAGATAAAATCAAAAAATTGCCTTCTTAAAGTACAATCCACATCCAATTTGCTACCGGGAACACGATAAGCATGAGAGCAGAGAGGTGATCAATCCAATGCATTTTTTGGTTGGAATCCATAACCGTAGACTCATGAAAATACAAATAAAAAACACATTATTTCAAAACTAATAGGTACATTCCTTGCTACTTAGAATCTAAAATGTCATACAATATATTTTAATGTTCATATAAGTAGACCTTTCAGATTGGTTAAGTTTATTAAAAAGTTTAATAAACATTATAGTACCTACTTACAAAATTATAATATGATGGTGAACAAATATAATATAATATATAATAGATAATATTTAATTAAACTTTTAATAACAAAAAGTGAAAACTTCAAAAAGATGCGATCCAGGGGCGTATTTACGGGGGTGGATATGGGGACAAATCCGTTCCCATGGCTCTTTAAATACATGTCTAATATTATATTATAAATATTACGTCGTAATCTGTAAGCTCAAATTCTTGTCATCCGCTCCCTTCATAAAATACTAAATACGCCACTGATGCGATCGGGAATCGAGTTTCATAAAACTGACCGACGGGAAATATGAAGAACACGGTTATTTAATGCTCAATGCGGGTAGCGAGTACCGTTAAATAATACGGTAATGGTAAAAGTTCTATTCCACCTGAATCATAGATTAGATTATTAGATAATTAAGTGACCTAATCATTGTGTAGCGTAAGTCGTTTATCGTAGTTTTGGTAATCTGAGTTTGGTATTGGTAACAGTTGATTATCAAGGGTTATTAGTAGACGCTGTAACCACACGTTGATCGAGTTGATTCAATTTCATGATAACCTATGGTATTAATAAATACCATAAATTGACCAATCAGGGAGTACCGTTTCACACGGTTACGTGAACACGGCAAAGGTGGAATAGCGTCTTTACTATTAGGCTAGACCACGTGGTTTTAGAATCTCGCGGAATTTCACCGATAAATGTGTCAGTGAAAACTTCCCGAACGCGTCGTTCTGTGAATTCTATAAATAATATTACGTATAATATATTCCATAATAACTCCAAAATA
The DNA here is from genome assembly GCF_005508785.2 of Acyrthosiphon pisum. Classification (NCBI taxonomy): domain Eukaryota; kingdom Metazoa; phylum Arthropoda; class Insecta; order Hemiptera; family Aphididae; genus Acyrthosiphon; species Acyrthosiphon pisum. The sequence goes on from NC_042493.1 coordinate 82,501,150, forward strand.
CTCATGTTCTAACCTTTTAACCCATAGCCCTCCGTACTCCGGAAACCACGGTAAGTTTGGTATATGGTATAGTGTATAGGTACCCAAAGTGTGTATGTGACCACAAAATTTTCCTTAATATTACTAATTAGTCATCAGTTGTCGCGATTTGTTTAATCCACGTCCGTACCAGTGTCTCACACTCTAACGACGATTTTCAATCGAACTGTTCTTGTGTTTCTGTCCACGAATGCGTATGTATATAACAATATATTTTTGACACTATTTCGTTGAAACAAGTCTTCATTGAGTCTTCATAATATAATCTCCCGCCACCTGATATCCGAAGATTAAGTACATAACACCGAGTCGCCCTTACTTTATAAAGTAAGTCATCTAAATACTGCAGTGCTAAGCAAAAAAGGTGCATACAATTTTGATCGTAATGGTTTTATTGGATATAAGGGATTGTATAACGATTCTCTATCAATTTCAGAAGCTGAAATGTCATATTTCCACTTTATTCTGGTCTAACATACATGTTTAAATTAGCAGTTTTAAGGACAAGTCCAAGAACTTTGTTAAAATAGAAGCATTTTCATAGAAAACCCGAATAAATAGTAAAAAATATTATTTACGTGAAATTTGCTTATTTTCACATTAATTTAAAATGTAGTTTATCCATATTATGTTCTAGAATAAATAATAATTTATAATAATAATATAATGATTATTATTTATTAAATTGATAAATTTTAATATTTTAATAACATATTATAATAAACTTAAATTAAATCTAACAGGTTAATATACAAAATAAAATAGATATAAAAGAGAAATATAATTATTATTACGATGAAGAAAACAATAACAGGTAATATCTAATAATATTTATAAATATAACACACAATATTATATTAGGAAGAATGGTAAGATTAAAGAAAACAACAAAGTATATCAGAACTTTAATTGACATTTTGTTATCATATTAAATAGATAAAAGAAGAAATCAAAGTCAGAATAAATATTACATAAACCTATGGATAAGGTTGAGTTTTTTTGTTAGATTAGTATTGTTAGATGGAACATAGAAAAGTGAGGGATATCTGTGATGATGAAGAGGAGAATCAAACTGGATATCATCTAATTAATACGGAGAAGTTATGTGTCCATTGATAAGGTTGTAAAGGAATGATATTGTATCTGCCACTTCATGTTGAATGGTCATAGTGGGCAAGTCCAGTTCTGAACGAATTGGGCCATAGTTATGGGGTTCCAAAGGAAGATTTAGTTTAAAAGCTAGACATTTCAGAAAATGTTTTTGAACCTTCATTCTTAATTAGAGTCAGGGATCCAAATAATGAAACTATACTCCAAAATAGATTTAAAAGATCTCAATTCCGAAGAGAGGTATTTAATATACGTCTGGTAGTTGTGTTTAATATCATCACGGATAGTTTCCATCTAAATTCAGGATAAGTTTCGCGTTATTGTTGAATTACAGGCCATCGGGCCTAAAACCCTCTTAACATGTTGCCTATGGTCGATAACATTATTTAAAACAAATTTTTCAAATAAAGTTTACTATTTGCATTAATTTTGATCTAGGTTGGTAGCTAAGAAAACTGTTTTTGTCACATTTTTATTGACTGGAGTATTGAAACTTTTTTTTCAAATAGATGGGAAAACACCTTCAATCATACATTTAGAGTATAACAATAAAACTGGGTAAGCAATAGAATTTCCACAACTTGCAAGCAGATATCCGAATAATCCATCTAGACCTGGATATTTTGATTTTATTAATAATACAAGAAAACTAAGATACGACAGTTAAATAATTATTTTTAAAGGTAATTAAAAACTGGAAATCCGCGTTCCTCAACATGTATACATTAATATTATTATTTATGATTTACTTTTGAAATACAACGATAATGTCTATAATACCTAATTTAGGTTGATTAACAATTTTAGTAATATTTATTTTGTTTTAATTTAAAAATATTAACTGTGGATACTTAAAACTTTTAAAGTAGATGAGTGTGTCATTATATATTATACGTACAAAGACATTTTCAAATGCATTGATTTCATCAAATTTTAATTTAACTGATTTCATCAGTAATTGTAAAAATAACTTTTATAGCAATAATATCATAAAATATGGTTGATAATATAGATACATTATTACTAATATTCGAAATTCAAATTCTTGTTAGGAATTATTGAAAATACACGCCACCAACAACAAAAGCCTTCAGTTCCAGTATACTTTTTCCGATCCATACGGAATACGAGAACGCGTGTTTCTTTGAACAATGCAGGGGCGTACCCAGGAATTTTTCAAAGGGGTCCAAATTTTTTGTTGATTTGTACCTTAAGAATTTCAAATTCCGCCACTAAATGGGGGAGGATTTAAACCCGAACCCCCTCCCCTCCCCCTTGGGTACGCCTCTGCAACAATTTATTGTATCTATAGTGTTGTATTAACGCTTTATTGTTGAAAATATGAAATTAGCCAACGAGAACCTATCATTCTTAAGAACCGTATCTTAGTTTTTATGTATCTCAATGTTAATGTTAAATAATATTTAAACCTATGTAATGATGCTAATCTATTTGAACGTTGTAAATATCTTCCCCGGGTCATCCAGTTTTGAAATATAAATTAGTAAATAAATATAGACTATATTATACAGCGTGTATACTTAGTATCTAACCATAATAAAATGATAACTAACTACGCTTGCCTGCAGTGTTCTCCACGAAAAAAGTCAAGGTGACTATTATACTCAAGCTCAGTGGTTCCTACTCTTTTTTTATGTGGCAACCCACTATTAAACACTTATTCAGCTAAGTGACCAATAAAAAAAATTTCTAGTGGTACTGAAATAATTGTATAATTATTGAATCTTTTAATCTTATAACTATATACTTGAGACCCATTAAAAAAATTGAATGACGACATTATTTTTAAATTTGCTAAATACTTCTCTAGCTGCTTGGTTTAATGCAAAACTCATCCTCAAAGAATACATATCGAGGTATATGCGAAAATGTATTATTTTCGCAGAACTATAGGGGAAAGAGAGTAGTGAGTTTCATTTTATAAAATTTTTCATCGGCACTCAATACATTCATTTTTTTTACATTTTTCGCCGGAATGACGAGACGAACGAACCCTAAATTACAAGTTATTTAGATTATAAAGAGAGAACAAGTATGAAAAATTACAATAAATTAGTATTTATAAGACTCGGCGGAAGCCGCGGGATAAATCAATAAAAAGCGATCGTGTGACGAGTCGGCCCAGAGCAGTAAACCGGAGAGCCAAGGTGGACTTAATGAATTGGCGTTTTGCGTTCCCCCAATCGACGAGAGTTGTGCGGATTGGCAATTTGTGTGCGCATCGCATCATCGTGTTACTGCCGATCGAACCGTAACAGAATTATTAATGTTGAAAACGCTAATCACAATACCCAATACGGTCGAAACACATTGTTAAAGCGCTTGCGGCAGAGTAATAAGTACCAATTAAAATATACGAGATGAAACCGTATTTATTTATTTTTTTTTTACCATAAATAAAAAACATAATAGCAAATGCCTGTCGATTTGGCTTACATTTTTTCGGGGCAAAAATAAAAATGAAATGTCGCTTTGCACACCACTATTCAGCGATGGCTTCCAATCTCAATCGCATTATTATGTACCTATGTACGGGGATTATTGCACGGTAAGCTGTGTTTTTTTTTATCATTTTATAGTTTCGGAACGAAAAATACGATTTCGATCAAACGAAAAACACAAATTCCCATATTTTAGACGACTTGTAAACATATTTATGTATAGAATTTATTGGTTTTTATTTTTTCGTATTTACAGATTAATAAATTCCAGTGTAGTGTTAGATTTTATAATTGTCACGGTAATTGAATCGTACATTTTGGCTTATGACCGTACTTTTACTACCCTACAAAATCCGTTTCAATTTTTTTGAAATTAACTACCTACGAGTTATAATTTTAAAAAAATTATACCAAATTCAGTATTCCAACGTCCAATTACTACCATTTTTGAAACTGAATTTCAATTAATCAGTTTTTTATTTAAAACTATATATTATAAGTAGCTATTGACGCATGAAAAACCGGTACATTTAAAATATTTAATCAGTATAGAGGTAATTATTTTCTGTATAAAATATATAGTTCTGTTGTATAATTTTTTTATTAGAAAATGTGCTCAAAATGTTTTAAGTTTTCTACTTAAAGAGTACTTGTGAATTGAGTACTAAAAATTATTTTTTTAATATTATCGAAGTAGTTTTCCTAAAATTTTAAGGTTAAAACTAAAGTGAATTGTAAAAAAAAAATATTAAAATTATGGCATGATATCCGTTTTCAACAAAATTGATTTGGGTATAGTTTCAAAAATGAATTATCCTAGAAACATGAATCTCTCACCAGTTATTAGTTTATTTGAATATTATATTGTAAATGTCAAATTATAAATCAACATTTTCATGAAAGTTAGAAAACCGTCGATTATTTATGATGATATTATTTTTTTAAATTTAATTTAATACCATTATTATGGCTTTGGATAATATTAAGACTTAATCTTTTGATTTAATGGTCCTATATAGTTTATTGAATTAATATTAAAAAACATCAATCATATTTTTTTTATTCTATTATAATATATTATAAACTTACTATAAATAATATAGTTAACCAAGCACCACTTATAACTATATTTTTCGATGATTTATGTAAAATTATAATTTTAAATACACCATTTCAATCTACACTGATGTAATCATATTTCGATGAGTTTCCAACACCTGCAGATCAATTTTAGATTGTAAGCGACGTGAGGAATATAATGGTTTTGCAATGATGTATTGATGTGGGTTTTTGTCAGACATCACGCCTGGGAAGTGGGAACAGAAAATTTGCTCAATCTTCAAAACTGAGAGAGTCATTGGTAAAAAATATAATCTCGTTGGTACTTTTGGAGTGAAAAATATGAAATTCGCAGAAATTCCTAGTTGGAAAAACGAGGTTATTTACGCAACACAAGTTTTTCAACAAAATCGATCTAATGCTTTTTTTTTATATTTAATTCAGAAACTTATAACCATAGCAGTGACTTTAATTTATCCGCAATTAATTAAAATATAATTGTCTATGTATTATGATGATATTATTTTCAAAATATTTTGATTATTTTCTATATTTTAATTTTATTTATTTATTTACATTGTCGACTTTTTAATCTTTTTTCTATCTATGGTTATATGATTTTTTTTTTTTTGGTTAAAAAGCTTAAAATGTATTACAAGATTCTTCATAGTTGGTTCTTAGTATAGCAGTTAAAAATAACAAAAATACATAGTTACAATTTTTAGGGGTTTGAGTTCGAATTTTAACAAAATTTGATCTATTTTAGTTATTGTGTTGTAATTAAAAAATATTAAGTGTATAGAGACTTGAAAAATTGACCACTATGTAGGTATATATAATGTTCTGTACTCAACGACATTTTCTAAATATTCAGACTAATTAATTTTAAGATATTTATACCACCTACCTATTCTCACTATTCCACGATATGTTGGTATTGATTTAAAATGTAGTGTAGACGGCTTGTTTTCAAAAATTAGTTCAACCTACTAAATTAAGAAAATATAAAATAATATAATATATTATATTATAACATTAACTATACTTAAAAATAAATGCTAATACATCTATCTCCTTCGCTCAGAAATACTTTTTCGCATACTGCAATGATGTAAGTATATAAATTCATAAATTTAACACAATATGCATTACCTACAAAGATATTATGTGTAAAACTCAAAACAAACTATACAACAAATGCGCAAGTTCTCCAGTTTTTCTACACATTTATGCAGTACGGCGTAATGGGTAGGCAAAAGTGGTACATCACTATATATATTTTACTTCAGTAGTTGTGGTATGACAAAAAATAACTTCATCACATAAATATTTTAATTTGACAAGGCAGCGGAATTGCACGAATATTTTAAAACTGATTTTTTTAAATGACCTCATAAAAATGCAGATGATATCAAAACTAGCTGCAGGGTATTCAATAGATAATACGTAATCCTTAACTAGCTGGAAGGAGTTGTGGCATAAAATATACATCGGTAACTACGTACAGTTACAATCCCTCGTGTTTTAATATGTTCAATTTTATACTTTTTATTGTTTGTAATATTCAGTAATTTCAAAAACTCTTAACTATTAATAGCAAAATAGTGAATTTTAAAGAACGAAAATATATTTTTTAGCATCTACTCAGATCATCTAAAATACCATCTAATAATTTTTTGGGGTCGTTAAGTGCAACCAACGTGTACAAGGTTCAAGCAAAATAAGTTAATTTAGTACAGTTAATTGAATTAAAATCGTTATTTAATTTACTCGTTATTGGATGGTTAAATAATGTAAAATAAGGATTCAACATTTATAATTTGACCATTAAAAACTAAGTAAAATAGACACTAAAAAGGTTTTATTATATTTCAAATAGGAAGTTGTATGTATTAAAAATAAATAAATTATAAATATTTGCTATTATTTATGTTTAAAAAAATGTTCGGTCAAAACAAAGTAACTCGTGTTTTTTTTAAATTTAATCGAATTTTACACTTTTTATTCCACTTTTTGTTCATGATATTAATTAAAAACACAGCGTACTGCGTAGGTATATACAGTGTATACTCAACGAATAACGATGTGTAAGATACACGGCTCTATTTATCATACGCAAACACTGTACATATATACATTATGTTTAAAAAAAAAAATAGGGTACGTTTATAATATTTAAAAATTGTGGATTTTAAACGAGCGCGTAAATGGGCCAGTACACTAACGAAAGTATACCTGTATACATATATAGGTATATACCGTGGTATATATATATATATACTTACATATAGGTATATAGCCATATAATACAGCTACCTGCAATCCGTGTAATATAATATATAAAACTGTATACCACGCGTATATAAGTCGTTAGCTGTACAACGATCCGCGACGATCCGTCGTAATGTAATACGCGTTACACGTATATCATGATATACAATATATAGGTATGTATAATATTATTAATATACCCAGGTTACATACAGGGTGAGTTGTGGTGCATATACCTCGCGGTACGTATACAGAGTAGTACGCGCTTGCAGCTATATAATATACTACACCTCTGCCTATGCAGATTACTATACAATATACCTCCTTTAGATAGAGAACACCTCCGAATGGCGGACTTTTTTTTGCGAACAAAACTACAAAATTTTTCCTGAACCATCTGAAATACGTACGCGAAAGCGTCCGGTATTTAGAGGTTTCGCCGTAATCGCAGCTGACTCGGGGAACACGTCAAAATGGTAAGTTTCACCCTGTACACCCTGGTGATGTTGGACGGATATATAATTTAGTATTTTTCGTGAGTATATGGTTGCGTGTACAGATATTAATATTATAAATATCTACTGCACATATATTATATATTATATAGTAATAAACTCTCGCGTCGGGTTCCTCCTCTCCTGCACGAGTCCGTCCGCAACCGCGTCCATTACACCCAAACACAAAAAAAAACTGCACCGCCGCTTGTGTCCCGAGCGATGATTAGTGACGGTACCCGGGCCATCGTATACAGCGACGCTAAAAACTAAAACAATACCGCAACGGACGTGCCGCAGGTTCGGCGTCCTTTGTAGGGCGAAAAAAATAAAATGCGCGCGCGAGAGTGAGAGAGAGAGAGAGAGAGAGAGAGAAAAAGGACGTTTAGACGAAAAAAAAAAAAACGGTTGTCGTTTGTCGATTGTGTGCCTCGTCGACCCGGCCGCGGCGCGTGCGCACAGAGCACACGCGAAATAAACCACGCGGTGAAAGTTTATGACGAACTGCGTGTGGTGGGTAGTTCGTCAATTCCGCGCAAAAGTTCATAACTGCCGCCTCCGATGCCGCTACCGCCAAGACACGTACACGTGACGTGTAAAGACGAACAAACTGCAAACACATTATTTATTATTACTCGCGTGAACACGCGTGTATACGCTTTATGAAACGTTGTTGATGATAATTTATTTATCATGCCGCCACACCGTCCACGAAATAAAGTCTGTAGTATCTGTCTCTCTGCACGCGTGTTTAAGATGCAGTGGTTCCCAAACGTGTTTTGCTCGTAGCACATTATTCTGAGTTACTAAAAGTCGTGGCCTATTTCTATACACACTTTTCTGGTCTTTAATGGCAAATACGTTTAGGTCCGATTGTCCGAGAAAAACGAATTCCCCTGCAGACCAAACGATTAATACTATCATGGTATTAAAAGATTTATCACTATACCCACTAAAATATTGAAATACTGATTTGTATGATTAGGCATGTTTTTCAACAGTTATTTCTGGGAGCTTTAATTAAAAAAGTTTGAATTTCATGACACACAAATGTGCCATTGCAGACTTACCGAGAAACATTGATAATATGTATAGGTAGTGTGTGATGTGTGTGGGTATGTCTACGTGCGTGCAATGACAAACAATGTCTGCATACAATGTCTCACTTTATCTCTTTTCCTCGTTTCAATCCAGTTCGTATCTAAACATAATTAGATACTTCTTACGTACCTATGCTGTATTTGGTCAACAGGAAATCGTTGCAATATTTCAACACTGGTAGCCTTCATAAAGTAGAATATACTACATAATATACGCCGTATACTCTCAATATATGTTGTTGAAAAACCATGAGTACCATTAGTACCAGCAATACACTCAAGCGTATGTATGTTTCGCGAATAACAAAAAAAAACTCGTTCCAACACGGGAGACGTACCATAGTCTTTTTGAACAAACAGTTGGTATAGTCGAAACGAGTGGATTGACTTTGTAATTATAGCAACTGGAAAAAATAAAACCAATCAGCTATAGTTTCTTGACTCTTGACTCTTGAACAGTACTTGTCTGTCCATTTCTTAATTGATTCTTTTTTATTTCGAATAGACCTCTAGAACAAAATATTGAATTTAAACTTTATGTTTGATTATTTGCACCTCTCTCTAACTATCCATGTCCTACCTATTAACTATCCCATATTCTCATTAGATATACTATGGAAATAATTACTGATTACTGCATAAACGATATATCTAGGTATTTAAATAATGTAAAAATACATCACTGCGTCCGCTTTGCCTATATCGGTTTGGGGGCAGTACATAGGTAAACAGTAAAAACTTGGTTGCGGTCACACGGCGAGGTCGGTAGAGCTATATCGCGAGGTCGTCTCCTGGCCTTATGGGGGTGAAGCACAACTCGATGGAGTTTGGCCGTGAGCGATGTGGGCGGCGAACCGAGCGACTAATGTGCGCTGTGGTATTATACTATGTGAAATAAAGAGCCGCCGCCGGTCGTGTAACTAATATATTCACGGTCCAACGGTTTCGAACCGAGCCTGCTGGCTGCTACAGCGATTGGCGTGGTTAACCCACACACACCCACACACCCATACACCCACACACACTCAAACGGCACGCTCGTAACATAATACGGCCCCCGCTCGGGTTATCTTAAGTGAATATATACAATACACACACACACACAGACACACATACTCCGCAGCCGACGTTTCACCCTCTTTCCGTCGCGTGATATACTCTTGCAGTTTTGCAAGTCGCAGGCCGTGTGCGTGCGTATATATATCGAGTTTTATATTATATGTATACACATAAACCCCAATTGTTTCTCGTGTTGAAATTCCAACCCGGTTATACATGATATACAATTACACACACACACACACACACACGTCTACACCTCAGCTTATATGCGTATCTGGTTTATTAAACATCCGCGCCATTACCTCGTTAACTTTAAATTGGAAAATCACCCAGAGAACACGCGCGCCCGGCCGAAACATTATGTATATAATATTATGTGAACGTTTTACGCATTCGATATACTATTATTTTACCTAGGTACCTCGCTGATGTACATTATACCACTGCGGCAGCATGTTTCACGTAGGTACCGTAACCTAACCTATATAGTAACCGTACCACCACGAGGCCCACTTGCAAATAGTTTTCAGTCACATACCACAATATATGAGCTGGTATATATAAATTAGTATATACACATAGTGTATATATAATATATATATAGGTCAACACGTTCGTCGTATAATATACGCGGTGCAAACGCTATACCCTGTGCGTGTATTGAAACTTTGTTGGACGTTATATAGGTTGTAAATATAGTGGACCTACCCTAAACCCTAAAATTAAAACGTCAATTCTCTTCGAAATTTTCTTAGATTAAAAAATTATTTTGAGGAGTTTTTGAAATTTTGAGAATTTTTTTCAAAACTAATACGTCTTTAAGCAGTCTAAACGTATAAACAACGACTACAGTATATTTTTTTACCTGATTTTTAGAATAATACGTCATATAAGTATTTACATAAGCCTACACAACAACTATAGTCCCGAAAATGTTCACCCACTGTCCACTTTCATTTTTAGTCGAGTTTTTCAAATTTAAACTTAATTATTGTTAAACCAATTCTGTTAAAAAAATGTTGGCTTGAAGATTTTGTACAACCTTTTGATTTTTTTAATTAATTAAATATTGCACAACAGATCAGCCGAATTACGCTTAAAAAAACACTTTATATGTAGGTACATAGTTAAGTGAACTAATCATGTTATATCATCAATTATTACCATAACCACATCAGACGTATTTTAATATTATATTCTTATTAAAACATTTATCTTGTAATTTACTCAAACTATGTTATACTTACAATCAAAACAAGTGGTATAATAATTCCTTTTATAATAATTTCTAATATTTGATTACACTATTTTGAAAATTTAAATTTTTTTTGAAGGCGGACAAATTCACTACTTTACACTACAATCCCTAATTATATTTACATTGTTTAATAATAGTTCCTGCAGATAATAATGTATTGTAAGAAAATTATATATGTTCATAGATTTATGACTAGCGTTCAAAGATTAAAGTCGCTGATTAAATTATAGTTGTATGCTTTTATATACTTTTTGGCTATGGACCACTGGTCCCCCAATCATTTGACAACCATTTATATAAATCATCAGCTTTTGCTGTAATGTTTCGGTTACCGGTTATGCTATATAATGTTACTATTATTATTGTATATTATGTTTACTTGGCATGTTAATTGTTTTAATAATGTTTTTATATTCATTTATTACGACATTTTCAATTAATATTAAATATAGTAAATAATATAATATAAGTAATGATAGTAGTAACTGGTATTCATGTTTTCAATAAAATTGAATAGAATATAAGTACTATTTTATTATTTTATATTATGTTTGTTTTGATATTCTTTTATTACGACATTTTCAAATAATTTTATATAGTGAATATAATTAAATAAAAGTTATGATAGGTAGTTGTATTCATGCACTCAATAAAATTGAATATTATAAATATACAAATTAAGATGTTCAATGACAAAAAAAACATGAAATACTAACTATTATCAAACCATTTCATTCTCATATTTAATAATTTAAATATTTAATAATATTTAATGTTAATTAATAATGGTTATGTAGGTGTATAATTTTAATTATTTTATCATTAAACGCAATAGGTATGCATGGTATTTATTTTTTTTTTTTTTTGAATCTATATAGTATATTATACCTATATGAGTACCTATTATGGTAGATAATTGAAAACATCAATGATATTTTATTCAACTACCAACCTACTATTCTTTCGTTATTATTATTATTATTTATTAATTGATAACTAAAAACTTAAATTTGTTGTAAAATGCTTAAAATGTATAAAATATACACAAGGGAATGACATAACGAATATTATTTTGATAGTTTTTATATAAGCTAAGTAATACATAGCTTAACACTTTTTTTTATTAAAATAGAAAATTTTAGATCTGTAGCATGCGTAAAATAAGTAAATATTATGAAATGGAGAATAATTTATACAATGACAAAGCAAGAAGAGGGAGGCAGTCCAGTGACACAACCCTCAGTTTAACACATAAATAATAAGCATTACATTATATTTTATTTATAGGTATTTTTAATTATAATTTAAAGTCACTAAACATACATAATAGCAATTTAAGTCAACTATAAATAAGTATACACTATACATATATATTATATACTATATATACTTTTTCGTTCTTAGTTAACTATGTACCTACCTATCAAAATTAAGATTCTTTCCATAAAAACAAAAATATATGTTTTAATTCGTACATAACATTAAATAATTATATTAATATTATTATATTTCGTATAATACCTTTATATTTATATAAGTTATTATTCATCGATAGTTAAAATTGTATTAAGTATTTAAAGCCATAATCTCTTTACTTTGTAAGATAATAATAGCAACAACATTTTTTTTTAATAAATCATAAAAATTAAATTCTTATTCAGATGTTTTTGTTGTTGTATTCACTGAAACGTCAATCAAGTATATGAGATGGAAAGGGAGAAGCGAATAAAAAACTTCGCTCTCCATTCTACACATTTTTTTTTTTGTCGTAAGCGAACTGTCTTTTCCAACGGGCGCGTTTTATAAGCTTTTAATTAAAATTAAACAATAAATATGTTTTTTCATCATAATTATTTATCTATTTAGTGGTGAATTAAACGAACTACAATTTTCCACACATCATAAAAAAAAATTTAAGAGTGAAGACATGTAGCTGGTCGACACATAATGGTCGACACCCTTTATTTTATTCGTGTCTAATATAGATAATCGGTATATCCCTGTAATGAAACACGCCCAAATTGTGACCTTCCATATTTATGATACCTACGTGTACTTACATTTAATTTATTTGTATATACAATTATATTTAGTATTATTATATACCCATGTATAAGACTATTCTGAACACTTCCGATAAAATTTAATTTATGTACGTATTTACAACATTTAATTTTATAATCTATACCTACCTATTTATTGAATTTAAATTTGTTTCCTAATAAAAATATGAATACAATAAATCTATATACAGAAATAAATTTTAATAATTTTACTAAAATTGTAGTAGGTGAGCTTACACAGCTTAAAAAACCAGTGATGATAACCGATTTATTTTCCTTTATACTCGTGGAAAACTTGAATTGTAAAATAATTAACGATAATTAATTAAGTTGTTAATTATTATTTTCCTGCATTGAATATATTTCAGATAAATTGACAGAACTGTATACTAACTAATTAGATTATTTGAAGTTTGGTACGTCAGTAACTCACTAACTTCTAACATACCATAATTAGTTTGTTCATACTATACTAATTGACTATTAAACTAGATACATTTTTTATTGACTGTATACTTGGTCTTGGTGAACTAGTTATTAAAACGTGTTCGCGGGTAGATAGGTCATAGCCCAAAGGTACTACATTAATATTAGATTGCTCAGAAAATAATTGCTTGATTTAACTAAATATTATTTATTCCTAAAAACCAGTTCAAGGGCCTCAACTACAATAATACGTATCCCGAATAGATTTTAACATTTTGTAAGGGGTTTTGGGTTTTTGATTTTTTTAATTTTAACTTCTTCAAAAATTGAAATAAGGCAATTTTTTTACTTCCACTTTTTAAATATAACTATTTAAGGATTTAAAAACAAAGAATGTAGAAGAGTTGATCACAATAGTAGACTTGACAAATTCAAATCTTTTTGCAGAATTCTTATGTCTTCACTAGATCAATTGGTATACCGTCAATCGTCATTGTAAATAGAACACGTCAAAATTCCTATGTTGCACGTGTTAAACTGAAATGACAAAAACCACCGCCTCCAATTCCTTTAAAACAGATTTACTGTAATTCCGCTGTTTTTCGTTTTTCTCAGTACAGTTATTTCTGTATTTACTAATCAATCAAAAAATTTTTTTGATATTTCTTACTCGTCCAAAAATTGTTTTCTTATAAAACTAGTAAAAAAATTACTGTAAGTCACTTCTCTATATTATTCTCTAAATCTAAGAACAAATAAAAGCGTACCTACGTTAATGTTTTTTTCGCACGTAATCAAGTAACCAATTTATTTAAGCGGGTAGGTATATTTTATCAATTAATTAACCTATACATTAAATTTAAAAAGGATTTTAATCGTATTCAAACAATATACTATTTTTAATTATTATTCAGATAATTACTAAGTTTTATACATTTTTAAAAATTAAAATATTTTTATAAAAAATGCATCTATCAACGAATGTTTTATAGTTTCAAAACAGCTAGATTATCTATCTGATAAATGATAATAATCTTATTTATTATTTAATAATATTTATTTTGTAATTTAATTTTTAATTATTTTCAAAATTTTAATCAGGTTCCAATAATAATTTTAATAAATTTAAAATTTAAAACTGTAAATATTGTTTTCACAGAGAAAATAATTCATTGCAAAACCAATTTTTTTATAAAACCAATTTCTAAAAAATAAATATTGAGTCTTACCGAGAAAACTCATTTGTTATTTTCATTTATAAACACAATATTGTATTTTACTATATTTTCATAATCGTGTTTTTATTTTTTTAGAAATGTAATTTTAAAATTTAATATTAACAAGTTTTTTTTTTTGATTAATTTTCTTTAAACAGTAAGTAGGTACTTATGTAAATATCAATATAATATACCTATAGGTACTAACTTTTCCGGCCTGGTGGATTGAATATTATTTCATCAGACTGTAGGTAGAATAATTATATAGTCTGTAACCATGACTATATTTCCGGGTGGCAACAGAAGGCTGTCCTAGGTGGCTGGTTTTGAGGAGGCAGCTAATATTATTTTTACTGTGATCCACTTATAACTTAATTTGGTTATTCTCTACTTTATTATATTTTTCATCAGTTAGTCGTATAAAATATTGGGAAAGTTCTAATCTCTACCATCAATTATGATAATATAATTTAAGAATTTTCTGAGGCACAATCCAGGAAGAAAATTACGTTTTTCTAATTGTAATTTTCTGAACATATAATTTTTATTATAAAAGTGGTTTTTAAAACTAATACATTTTTATTTTTTACAATCAGGCTTTTTTGGCCGCTAGGCGGCTAATTCCTAATTTGAGCCCTGCCTGTAACTATAATTCTATATTTACTGAAATATAAACGTTCCATAAATTTGATTCGGTAAAACAGACAACAAGCAACCTCTATATTATATTATTATAGTTATATTTTTATAATGGAAAGATAAAGTCATTATATTTAGGTAACAGTAATATATTTATTTTATGACTGTGTACAACAGTTTTCTGAATAGTGATAGTAAAAATTAGTTAATAGTAGGTAATAAGTGATCAAAAAGATTCATAGCTCTTATGGCCGTTTTTCTGTTATAAATTAATGGTACTCAAAAGTATTAATAATATATTGATTATAATAATTGTTAATCCAAGTGTTTATAAAAAATACATTGACGACTACCTTAATATTTCGAAATTATATATTTGAGAGATGTATTAGAGTTTAGACGAGCATTCACAATTTCAGTACAGAATAAATCGTATTTGTGTTATATTCACACCACTTATATGCCTTATAGAAATATAGACAGTATAGTTATAGTCGTATAGGTACTTATTAATTATTATCATCTATTATCACTATAATAATTGTAAGGATACTGGATAATATTATTTCACTTATTTCAATTAGTGTTCAATATTTAATATGTTTAATGCAACAATTGAGTACCTAATCATATCAAACGATCGTAGGTACAAAGGTTAGTGAAATATGACAATTGTTTTAAAAATAAATACATATATATATATATATCATACATAAATACATGTACTGATACTGCTGAATTAATTGTGTACCTACTTTATATATTTATCACCATATTATTATAATATATCCGTCTATCATGATGAAACAAAAATGATTAACTTCAACGTATTAATATAAAATAAACAGTTCACATTAAATTTATATGACATCGTTGATTCGTTGATGTTCAAAATGTTGTTTAATTAATGTTTACATGGTTTTAACTGTTAGTATCTGTTACGCAGTCGTAATCATACAACGTTGTCTATCCATTAGTTGGTATCTGGTACTGAATTATTAATGTATCAGTGACAGATTTTAACCGAACAAGGTAAACAGTTCGCTAAAGAGTAAACGAGAGTGTGTATGTATTTGAAATGTAGACCACAACCAACACATCATATATACGTGTATGAATCTTGCTGATCTATACTAAGCTGAGAAATAATTGATACTCCAATTAATTTTACTGTTGATTTCACATTTGTAACGATTTAATAAGTGATACAATACTCCAAAAAATGATTACGTCATTGGCAATTATTTACAAATCAAATTGTGTACCAAAAAGAGTATTGCCTATTTTGTGAAATAATTATGAGAATAAATATTAAATAAACGACACATGAGTTTATGAAGGAATATGATGTGACACAAAATGCATTTACTTATAATATTATATTTTATAATGAAGATAGTAAAAAGATGAATGACGTGTATCTATATCAAAAAAAAAAAAAATGTTTATTTTATAATATTATAATTTAATAAAAACTTAGTTATAATTCAATACATACTTTAATTTAAAATGTCGTTTCAAGATTTTATAAATAGGTATTCAATTCCTTACCGTAGAATGGGGTTACTTTGATCTCGTGGGGCTACTTTGATACACTTATATTTTAATTCACATGAGTACCATGATGAATTAATTTTTTTTCATAAAAAACACATTAAGAAGTATAGGTATCAAAGTGGCCCTCGACTTTGTGTAACTTTGATAGCATATTAAAAATATTGATATTTCTGAAGATAATATCACAAATTTAAAAATTAAAACGTTAGAAAATTGAGCATAACTAGCTGAAACTAAGATTTAATTTTGAAAGTTTTAACGTTAATACCACAGACGTTATCAATAAAATAAAAAGTAAAATTGTCATAGAACAGTATAAGATTATCAAAGTAACCTAATTTTTGTGATTTTACGATAGTATTAACGCAATTTTCACCTGAGATATAATACAAAATAATTTTGCAATATAAAAGAATCCTTCTAATGCATATAAATATAAATGTGCACAAACTACTATAGAAAATGTATAGTATACGGGGTACAAAGTTCTGAGAAGATAGAATTTTATAAACTTTATTTAAAAAGAATAAACTATTATCAAATCGATAATCTAGTAAAACTTTGAAACACATTCATACAAAAGACTCACTTCCACAGATTCTTTTAAAGACTCGAAATACCGAAGAATAATGTAACTAAATCCATCAACTTTCTTTCTTACTTTATTTGTTAAATAAATTTTATAGTCTTTAAATCAATAGTTAATTAAAATAAAGGGTACTTTAGACATTCAAATTATTTACAAAACCCTCTAACTTTAGACATTCAAATCATTTACAAAACCCGTTCATATATAATCTGTAATATTGAAAACATTTTAAAAATATATATAAGTCCCTACTTATTTAATTCAACGTCATATAAAATATATACAAACTGTATCTAACATAATGTATGGACTACGAACATAATATTGTACATTAAGATTAAATACAAATAGGTATATTGAAAAATAAAAAACCTATTATTTTATAAAAACTTTTCATGTTTTTTTATTAATATATATTATTCTACTATTAGGTATGTGATTATAATTATTTTGCCGATAAAATTTTTTTTTAGTTTAACTAAAAAATATTTAAGATACTTAGTTTTAAACTTAAAAATACATAATTATAAAATGTTTTAAACTTTGAACAGTATATTACATTTTACTAAGAACTTATTTTTCGATGAACTTGTATCAGAATATTTTATCCTATAATACTATTAGGTACATAATTATATTATTGCTATGCTTATAATGTAATTAGGGTGTTGAAATTATAATTAATTTTAAGTGTGACTACTTCATAATTTATCACTATTAGCCCCAGGTCCATTATTTCAATATACTTAATTATTAAGTAATTTTTAATTATGACTATGACATACTACCTATACTATTAAGTCCATTTAGTTTATTTTTTTCAAAGGAAATTAGATATATTTACACAATACACACTACACAGCTATTATTTATATTTACAGATTTTGTAGTTTAAATATTAAATAATGTATTAAGAAATATAATTATTAAAAATGCATTTATATTAAACAATCTATAAATTCTAAACACTAAAAATTTTACATTTATTTGAACAGGTATGGTGACATGGTACCCGAAACAATAGCTGGAAAAATTGTCGGTGGAGTGTGTTCACTAAGCGGAGTGCTTGTTATCGCACTACCTGTACCAGTAATTGTGTCTAACTTCAGTCGCATTTACCATCAAAATCAGCGAGCAGATAAAAGAAAAGCTCAAAGAGTAAGTTCTATTTTTCTTTCATAAATTAAATTATAAATAAATATTAAATATAATCATTATTATTCATTGACTGTTATAAGTTATAATTTTATGAATAATTCATGATGAAATACAAAATTGTATTAATAAACCTTTTTAAAAGTTTATGAAATATTATGTGCATCCAAATGAAATAAAACTTTTAAGTAGATATTACCTAAGATACTGGTTTTAAGCAGGGCTATATTTGACAAAAAATTATTGAAATTTGTAAACGTAATTATAACAGAATGCAATAATCAAAAATAATTAAATACCGCAAAACAAAACATAGGTAATGATTAACAAAATATTATATTATATTCTATCATTAAACAAAACATAACACAAAACGTAGTTTATAGAATATAATCAAACGAAAAATATTGCAAAACGTAAATTATTTAAAATCAATTTATTTAAAAGTTATAATGGTTTCATAGAAATATTTATTTCGTACATATGAACATTAGAATTGATTATATTATATTCCGTATCTGGGCCATTACCTGCCCACATTAGATATTATTTATACATTTAATAGGTATTAACACTATTCTAAAAAACTTGGATAACGTCATTAGGAGCCTTGTATTACATTTTTAACCTTTTTGATCCAACGAATAAAATTAATAATTAATAAAAAGTAATGACTCAAAAACATCTATAATAACTAATAAGTTGTTTTCTGTAGATCGGCAAAAAAAAAAGACGATGGGGGAGGGGCTAATAACCCCTGACCTCCCCATGTGCACGCCACTGGATAGGAGGTTACCATATACCTAAACAGCAATTTAAGTAGAGATTTAGGGACGACGACATCACTATATACAATCTACAACTATTGTCCGTCGTAATTCGTCAATCAAGGCACATGAATGACTATAATATCGCAATTATATGTAAAAATTAATAATTATATCTACTTCTTTGTATTGATCACCCAAATTCATACAAGTCCCGATATTGTTATATAGGATATAGTCCGAAAATCATCTATTAATATTTTAAATACAAGAACATAATATAATTTTGTAAATGGATACTCAGCTAAAGGTGAAGAATGTGTTGATATTAAAAGATAAGTTTTTTCTTTTTGGGTCTCATCGTAGTTTGGAGCAGTCAACAAAATGCTTGAATTTTCAACTTCAATACCTCTTCTAGTGAGAAAGTTAATCTAGTTAGTATTTGTACTTTAGGGGGTCAAAAGTAAAAAAATGTACAGTACTTTTTTAATAATTGGGAAAAACAAAACAAAAAAATAGGTAGTGGGTAGATGCCTAGAGAGGATGTATCAAATTTATATTCAATGATATATAGTCATTTATAGTCTATCAACCAAAGTATAATATTCCTAAGATTGTAGTACCCACGAATTATTTTTAGCTCACAACAAAATAACTGAAATCGTTATTCTTGGCTTTGAATTTTAATATGTAATATCGTCCTAACTTGAACAAATAAGCATACAAAAAACTATTTTTTTTATATTTTTTTTATTACAAAATGAACTAATTACGTGGAACCTTGTTTTGAATATTCGATCCTTAGCTATGGAATTTTAACGTTTTATAAATTTTTAACTACAAAATAATTTGTATATTCTTAATTTGATACGTTTTGCAAAACTTGAACTTTAAATGCTTGGAGTGAGACCAAAAATCAAAATCAATTTGTCGAAAACCAATTTTGCGTACGAATTCCCGTTTTTCCATTATTTTTTTATTTTTTTCCCGGCGCATTTGAAAACTACTGGCAAATTTAAATGTTGACCTCCCGAATGCAGAAACTAGATTCACTTTCCCATCGGAAAAGATGCTGAAGTTTAAAATCAAATCATTGTTTTGACTACTTATCGTGTAAATTCACAAAAAAATACACATTATTGTAAAAATCAATACATTCTCATCACTTTGCTCAAAATCTAAAATAAGAAACAGTTTTTGATAAAATCAATTTTCTTATTTTATATAATTCAAAAATAATAAAACTGTACATAGGTACCTACTTGACATTTATATTAGCATATTCTATACGTGGTTTAATTTTCAAAATAATTGCACTCTTTTTGAGCTATTTATGGGTAAGAATTTTACATTTTAAATTTATTTTATTATTTTTTTTTTTAATAAATATTGATAACAACATTTTCACTTGGTCAAAAAGGTTGATAAATTTAACACGAAGTTTCTCTCATTAGATGTTATTATACCCTGGACCTAAAATACAAAGTATTTCGTTTTAGACGCAACTGGTCCGTGCCCTTTCATTCTACAATATATTTTAACCGTATTTTAATCTTAAAATATTTTTTAGTTAAAAATCAATCTTTATTTAATTACCTAACAAATATTTAATAAAGTTAACATTTTACATATTACTTTCTTATAAAGTATTTCTTACTATTTTTTGAACACTAAAAATAATTGCCAGAAATAGGTTAATCACTTATGACACCGTTGCTGATATAACTGAATAGGTACCTAATTAATTGAATTATTTTAATATTATTCCTAATTCATATTTTCAGTTTTGTTGTGGTTCATAGTTTATAGCTGTAGTTATTTGAATAGTTCATTGTGTTGGACTTCAGTTTATATTATAAACATATCATTTTTTATTATTATACGAACAATAGCATATTAAAATAAGTGACAAAATAATAAAATTAAATTAGGTGTACCTACCTAGCTTCTAGATAATTAGTTATGGAAAACAATATAAAAAATTAAATTATTATTTTATATGAGTTTATGACAAAGAAACTCGAAAATTTCAGAAGTATGAGTGAAATTTTGAGTGTTTGTAAGTTCTTGCAAACTTTTTGTTATTTAAATAATTGTTGAAGGCTCAATTTGTAAAGGGATGGTGGGGATAATAGGGTAAACATCCAATAAGCTTTACGTGCAGAGTCAAAACTCTAAACACGTCTTTGATTATAATTATACACCTCATAAAGATCGAAATATTCTTCAAGCCTGGAAAAATATAGATCAAATTAAAATTAAACATTTTATTAATATGAGTAGGTACATAGGTACTGATTTTTTCTACCTAGTTATAATAACAGTCAGAAATAAATTTAAAAAAATACAAACATATAGTTCAAGTATCAACTACATTTTGTTATTATAATATATTGTATACTATACTAAATGTATGTTGTCATATTATGCATTTGAAAATGCTGAATGATTATTAAAAAAATGAGTGAGTGAGGAAATGATTGAGTTCTGGTGTTTATTATATTACATATTATTACATTTCTAAGAAAACAAATGTATTTACAAATTATTATTTATTTAAATCTAAAAAAATAATTGTTTCTAGATCCTTATTAAATTTGAATATAAAGTAGCGTTATTGTTACGAATAATATGATAGTTTCGTAATAATAAAATATTGTGATTGTTCGCGTGATTTAAAAAAAGTTATAATGGAAATGTCTACTACACAGTGTAAATATAATATGCTTCCAATCGAATGATATGATGGTATGACGCATTCAATTTTTGAACACATTTTTACTTACCCCAAAACTGCTAAATAAAAAAATAACATAAAACCTTAAACCAATAGCTATTTTTCGCCCCCGTTCAGAATTTAAAATTATTCTTTGTATAGAAATGTTTTGGTTTTTTTTTCAATTCAAACCGTTATTTACTTATGATTTACTTTTATCTACAAAAAATATCGTCGAAGGGCAGTATAAACACATGCATGCAGCTGTATAATGTATTAGTACCCTAAACTAATAATTATTTGATAATTTATCAGCTAATTTTTAATAATTAATAAATAGACGAAATTTTATCACTCATATTAGGTACAGTATAAAATATAGAATATAATAATTAAACACTAAACGCATTACTTAGGTATATACAATAATGAATGTATTGAACATGAGTTAGGTATGTACCTTTAATTTAAAGTCTTTTCCATAGTATACATTATTATTACCTAATAAAAGCTAACTTAGAACAAATTAATATTAATGACATAATAGTACTTAGTGTTCTTATAATTTATAAAATGTATTCATTTTAGTTATACTAAATAAACCAGTCAAAGGTAGTACCTAATGTAGTATAATAATGTAAAAAAAAAAACGTGTGTTCTAAACTCTTAAAAATATTATTTATCTGTATTTGTTTCATGATACTAATCACATTAATTTGATGTTTCACAGAAAGCACGGCTAGCTAGGATAAGGATAGCAAAGGCCTCTTCGGGTGCCGCATTTGTGAGCAAAAAAAAAGCGGCTGAAGCCAGGATGGCGGCTCAAGAATCTGGACTAGAGCTTGATGAAAATTACAGAGAAGAAGACATATTTGAACTGCAGCATCATCATTTGCTTCGATGTTTGGAAAAAACGACTGTAAGTAAATTTAATAGTGTTTTAATATATTTTTTCCTTTACTCTTCCTCTCCACTCATTCAATCTTTTTACATTTTTCTTACACACAGATGAGTTTGTTTGTCTTACGTAAATACCATAAGATAAATTATTTTTTTAAAGATAAATCTATCGGTCAATACATTTTAATTACTTTTTTTTAAAATATATAAGACTAATAGTAATAGATTGTTAAAAAAAATTTAAAGGAAATAAATATTTTTTCGTTAAAGTATTAAAATAATTTAAAATAAAATTTTCTTTATAACTTCTGATTATATGTATAAATATTATTCTCAATTGTTTTTAAAACTTAAATATTAAATATATAAATACTTAATTTATGATAGTTGGGCTACATTAGTTATTCAACCAAAACTATTGAAAAAAAGACATCTATCATTATTATTTTATGCCAAAATTCCAAATTGACATTAAACTTAAAGTTGAATAAGACGTTTATGACTGTTATAAGACAACTTCAAATATTAAAAATCATGGTATCTTAACATTTTGCGATCATAACCAAATTGTTGTTTTTATTAATATAATACAATTTGTAGAAATTATTCCATTTAGTGATTGTCATTCAGTGATGAAAAAGAATAATTTTTGAAGTTTATTTTATCTAAAAATGTATTCACGATTCAACCATACTTTTGACTTCTATGTTGTATAGGTACATGCATTAAAGTACCAGTATTGTCGTGTCAAAATAATGAAAAGCTAACAAGAATAATTACCGAACGAAAATTACTCCCACAGCTTATAAAGATTAAAGAAAAATAAGTAAATTAAAAGATAATTACATTTCAGTCTATCGCATATTGTTCTAAGTTGTATAGGTCATATGGATTGTCATTGAGTATAAAGCCACAGCTATACTGTGTTCATAGTTGTCTTTGATAAAATACAATACGGAACAACAAAGGTTTTCATCCACAAAGTTTATTTTGAAACTTTAATATTACATTATTATTACATTATTACCTACGTTGATTTAAAACAAAGAAAATATAACTTTAGGTAAAAAATGTTTTAAGATATCAATGCTTAATTGTTTAAAATACTTATAAAGATAAATATAAAATTATATCTAAATAAAATTGCATAAGAAATATAATATTTAGCAAATTAAATATCTAGAAATCAAAAGTACTCAAATTAATGTTTTTATCTTGCGTTTTATGACTTACATAAAACTATAACATAAACTTATGTGAAAACATTCTGCAAATAGCTCTCTATAGTAGGTAACACATCTATTATATGTTTATAGTTTTTTAATTACCGTAGTACATTAAGTTTTATTTAAACTAATGTACTAAATAACTGAAGATTGTTTAAAAAATAACTCACTGTTTTTTTATTTTAATACTCTATAATCAATAAACCAGATTATTAGTCATAATATATACAAACATGTAATGAATTAATTATTTGATTGAAATTAACTAGGAATTACTGCATCCTTAAATAATTGTATTATCATGATAGGTTTATAAAGGATCATGGTAGGTAGATAGTATCTTTCAGGATTTATTATTCATGAATGTTGTACTATAGAAACATATATAACTAAATTAATTATAACTAAAACGCATAAACATTAAACGTATATTATGTCATTAATGATATTATATTGATAAATGATATGACATTAATCTATGCCTCGGATAATTTACGAAAAGTTCTCATTTTCTCAATATCAGTTCAAGCAGTAAAAATAAACAATTTCATTAATGAATCGGCACACATTTTTGATATCTGACACTCTCATCCCTTCGACATAAATTTTGATCATGAAAGTTCAAATTACCAATGACGATTCATTTCCTAATTTAAGATGCTCATTCTACTGTACAAATTATATGATTTCCCTGAAGATATTTTCAAATATCTTTTTACGAAATACTGCATATTTTGTATACTATCCAAAATAAATAACAATACTTTATAATAAATTATCCATGCACATTTAATTTTGTAAACAACGTAATAAAGTAGTATTGTTTTAAAATAAATCAAAAATACAATTTATCTAATTCGTATTAGTACATTTTTATTATGAAAAAAATATGCAAGGTCATAAACGGCTTATTTGTTACTATCCAGTCAGACAATATTAATTGTATAAAATGTGAAGTAAAATCTATTTTTAGTCTACTTTTTATTTGATTGTATGTGTTAGTTGAGCCATGTTCCAGCTATTTTATAGCAATGTTTATTTAGGATTCTAAAGGTTATGGCTGTAGGTATGTGTGGGTTACACAGTGGAATAACAACTGTTATTAATGATTAACATCATCACCATGACTATCAGTTTGTTTTTCTTGAATTAAGTACCCATACCTATGGTTTTAACATCTGTTATACCTACCATAAATAATAATATTTAGCTAAAGATAATTTATAAAAATATAAATTATTTAAACTTTGTTATATTTCAATCATCTACTGTTTAAACTACATAAATAATATCATTAAACAACCCTAATTATCTGCAACTACCCAATTACTAAAAATAAAAATAATACGTTTGTAAAAAATTTAAAAAATGTTATATCAAAATTGATATAGAATAAATATCATGTATATAGCCTTTGATTTTGGTAGGTATATATTGGCAATAAAACACTTTAAATTCAATGATACATTTTAGTACTTATAGGAAAAAATAATTCTGAGTGAAGTTTAGTAACTATATCTACTGCTTAGATTTAAAAATATTTTAGTAAATATATACATATTTTTTTTTTTAATAAAGCCTAGTGTTACAAATTCATTAGAAAATAATCAAAAAAAAAATTATTCAATTTTTAAAAAATGTCTGCTTTTTTAACATTGTTATGTTATAATACATATTATGTTGATTTAGGATTTTAGAGATTCTTTGATTATAATGGTCAACAAAACGTTCCAACATTCCAATAATTCAAATTATAGTAATATAAGTTTTATAAATTTTAATTTAAAAGCGATTTAAAAATGTTACAAATTGAAATATAGAATCACGTGGAACTTTTAATCACTGTTCTATTAATAAAAAAAATTATCACAATAAATAAATATAATAATATATACCATAGCCTCACTCTAAATCTATAACGGAAAGTACCTAACTAAGTAGAGAGTTAACACGTTTTTAGACGTAATAGTTGTCATCTGCAGTAGGAACATATTTTTAAGTTTTACTTAAGTATCTCATAATAACGAATAAAAGACTACACAATGCAAAATATATGTATAACGTTAAAGAATTTACATATTTTCCAATTTCACAAGATATTCTTAGTAAGGTGTGACAACTATAGAAATTAAAATATTTTATTCAACGTAAATTAAGTAATGTTTTTTGAATATGAAAACAAAAACTAACGATTATGCATATTAATCTAATAAACCTTTGTCCCTTTTTTTTCTGTATTAAATTCATAAAATAAAAAATGTCGTAGTCTTGCGAACATTTCTTTATTATTTTCTAAGACTAGGTATTGATATTTTGCAATACTTTTATGTAAGTACCATCTGTTTCCAATTGTCGATTTCAAATTTACAGAGTATACATAAAACTTTAAAGAACTTTTATTGCTTCAAATACCCACAAAAACCAACATCTTCCTTAATCCTTATTCCCCTTTAAATCTAAACTCTTAATATTATATTATATTTATTTATTAATACTTGGCAGTTTTTATTATTATTATTTTTTCAAAATACAAATTTTTTTTAAATTGTGTCAAGAGAAAATAAAAAAAATTTAAAATAGTTTTTAATAATATGTCAATTATAAATCATGGGCTTGCTACCATGCCTTGGGCAGTGCTTTAATGCCACCTCTTTGTTTTGTTTATATCAATATTAAGAATAATAGGAACATTTTTAACCTTAGCATTATTAATGCTGCTGCATTTAACTAGTCTAAAGCCTTTTAAATTTAAAATATAGATAAGTACTATTAAGAAAATGTATCCACAAAAAATTGACGCCTAAAACATAATTTGTAACAAATTTATAAGATGATCCCCATATCCCGATATGGATACTTATTTATTACTTATTAATAATAATAATTATTATTATTATTATTATTATCAACAATTATTATTTTTTTTTTTTAAATGACTCTGTATTATCTTTATTCCAAACTTATTATTAAAAACTACTATAACTGTACTATTTACTTATACAATGATCACTTTTAATAAAAAATAATTTTGTATTTAATAATCAGTTAAAAATAAATTTTAGCAATAAAAAATGCTTGATCTTTTAATTTTATAAGTTATTACAATTAAATGTTCTAATTACTTAGGTATTTAAAGTTTATAGTCCCGTCATAGATATGCAACATTTTACTTCATAGCCAAATAATATGTAAGTAATCCGGATATTCTTATATTTATATTTTAAAAGGAGCATTATAATATTTAAAAAAAACTAGTTTTACCCCATGATAGCATATTAGAATTTATTTTTGACTTGCTATAATCAGCTATATTTAATAATTTTACTAACTAATTTAGTAGCTTGCCATCTGTGTTTTTCTGTTTTCTAATGTTTGTTAAATAACCTAAAAACTTTCAGTTCATGTGCTTCAAGCTTGATGTGTCAGCGAAACTATACTGTATACTGTATAATTATAATACATTGACTCTAAGAAACATACCCAGCACTTTTTTACATTGACAGCTTAAATATATTGAATACAGTTTTTATTTAAAACATGAATGGACAAAATTCTTAACTTGCTTATTATATAATATACGAACAAAATCCACGTGCTTACAATATTATGAAAACAATAACATTTGAAATTAATAAAAAAACAACAAAGATTGTATCCAATCAAAACTGTTATCAAAGTTTCAAAGTTACCAACATAAAAAAGATTGATTTTATTGTTATGTGTATTTTTTTATGACTAAATCGTACCTATATGTACTTTTGGATAGAAGAAGTACGATTCCACTAGTTTCATTTAGCCCCCATCGATTGGAATTTGCATGGATGGTATTTTAAACAGGCCATTCTATGGATTACGACGAACTTAAACTATTATAGTAATTCATTTTTTGGAATTTCAAATATTATAAAACTTTAAATCAGCTATAAATTAGCTATAAATGTTCTACATAAAAAAAATCCCTAATACATCATAATGCCTAATCATCATTCTTATAAAAAAAATATTGACGCTACTGACAGAGTTTATTAAAAATAGTAGTTGACTTACCGCAAAATATATTAAAGATATATGTACAATACAATTTTTAAGAATATAAAACACTGTTTAATTAAACTAGATTACAAAGAACAAAAACGAATTGGAGAAAAATGTATTTATTTACGTAGGTAATGTAATTTTATGTAAACCGAAAATATGAACAGGAATCATTAATCAGGTCGATTTATTATTTTATTAATAATTGTATATTATTGAGAATTTACATTTAGAATGGTTTTTATTCATGTTTTACATTGCAGTTGTTTAATTAGTCAATTTATTAACAGCAGTTTTTTTACACAGTTCGTAGAATAGCTGATGGTTTATAAATTTCGTAAACTGAGCAAATGCTTAATGTTTCATAGGTAGTTCACAATTCTGGCAAATATATTAACAGAGATATTAAATATCTAGATAAAATTATTTTTCTTTCATCAGTTTCATCTTATTAATAAATCTCACTTCAGACGTCCTTATCTCAATCAAAGATTAAAAAAGGTATTTAAGATTATAATTAAAAAGCTTAAAAAATGATTGAGTGCCCTCAACAAATGTTGAGGAACAAATCGCTGATAACACAAGTAACGTCTTTTATGGTTTTATAAAAAAAAAAGGCTACGATATTGTGTGATCTTAACTTGGTCCGTCGTGTTATTGTTGTTAAATATGCTATGTAATCAAAATAATTGTTCACTTTATACCTACAAATATTTTTTTCTATATTATCTTTACTTTTAAATTGTGTAAATAATATGTTTATCTTTAATTATATATAAAGAATTAAAGATACACGTATTATGTAATATATGTTATGTTGGTTGAATACTTTCCGACATTAAATTATGTTAAGTTTCTTGTTCCTGAGTGTGTGAAAATCACATTATTTTAGTTATAAGTACCTATTAACAATTTAACAATTACAAATTCTTTGGTTTTTACATTATTTCGAACAGCTATCAACTTTTGTTTTTAAAATTGTTTAGTTTACTTTAATTACTTATTTTCCCCTCCCCCTCCCACCATTTAATGTAATTAAAAAAGAATGCCTTATGTCCTTAAATTTATTTGGTTTTAGAATTTCTACTCCGCTATTTCTTCTATTTATAAGAAATTAAAATATACACTACGTACATACTTCTATTGTACCTATATAATAGTTAGGTGCTACAAAAGCTTTAATAATAAAAAATTCGAACACCTTTTTACAATCAAACCCGGCTCAAGGGGTAGGCGACATTGGCCCACGCCTAGGGCGGCACTTCAGCAGCACTTTAGTAAGAGGACGGCATTTTCAAAATACTAATAATATTATATTTTCATAGGGGCGGCAAAATTTGATTTTTCCTAATTCACTATTTTCGCTTGAGCCGGTCCTGTTCACAATCGTTGTAATATAATATACTGAAAATTCATTTTGTATAAAAGTTTATTAATACCTACATAAATATTAATGTTGTAAAAATGTATACCTATATATGTAGGTTAGGTTAGGTACCGCTGGAAACGCATGGTTTTTGAATAAGAGTAACACAGAGAGAATCTATATTTGGTTTAAAGTTTTATTTTTAATTTTACCAATAAGAAGTTTATCCTATCACATGACAAATTAAAAAAAATGTATTTATTATGTTTGGAAAATCGCATTGAGACTGCAGATGTTGGCAGTTCTCTGGTATTTATGTTTGCCGCGGGCGGGCGATCCCTATATAAAGCTGTGAACTGCGTTAACCATGCATCTGCTACGGGCAGTGGCGTATTTAAGTTTTTTTTTTTGGAGGGGTAGGGGGATATGACTTTATCTAGTAGCCCCGTCTTTAAAGTTAGAGGCCTTAAGTTAGGACTCCGAAAACTTTTGCATATTATGTACAGCCTATGGGAGGATTGATCCCCTTGACCCCCCCCCCTTTTTAAGTATCCATGAAAATGAATACTCATTTATAAATGATCCATCGAGATCTTCAGGATACTGACTCTGTAATTTGGTAGCTTTCTTTCTCACTTCAGTTACTGGTAAATCAATAATGTTTGAAAAAATCCGAACATAGTATTAATATCATCATAACAGTTTTTACGCTTCCTTAACTCTGAAAGTAATGAATCTATTATGACAAAATATGTGTTTATTTTAAATTATTCTCTAGCTTCAAATGATGTGTCGCCTTGACATGATTCATCGTATGGTACTTTTCTTTTCTTCTTCCTGACAACTTTATACTTTTTAATTTCAGATTTTTCCATAGCTAGTTTTTCATAGTGTGAAAAAGTATTTCTTAAATCTGTTATGAATTAAAGATGTGTATAGGTTTATAACAATTGTCAGATCAATTTCAATAGTCTGTAATTTTTTGCTTGTACTGTTAAACCTCTCCAAAATGACACGAGAATACACATTTCCAAGCTATTCATTTTTTTTATTAATCCAGTTGATTCACATTTTGTCTAACAATTTTCTATTGGATTTTCAACAAAACTGTTCAATGCTTTAAGAAGTTCTGTCCAGTTTTGAGAAAGACTTGAACACGCTTCTTGTCTAGCTGCCCATCGAGTATCAGACAATCTTTTTACTGTTTTATTCTTGGAATTAGTCAGGTAGTCACTCAATATTTTCCAACGATATGTAGATGCAGAAAAAAATGTGTATAAAGTTTGAAGAAAATTGAAAAATTCAGTACCAACTGTACAGCAATTAGCAGCGTACTCTCCTACCAAGTTTAATGAATGTGCTGCACATGGGACAAAAATAGCATAAGGACATGCCCCTTTTATTCTAGCTTGAAGTCCAGAATACACACCTGACATGTTTGATGCATTGTCATATGACTGCCCTCGACAATTCTTAATATCTAATTCATTTTCACCAATCCTCATAAATATTGCATCTGCCAAATCTTCAGATTTGTGTCCAGAGTTAGCAATAAATTGTAAGAATCTCTCTACAGGTTCACCATTAGTTTTCACATATCTAAATATGCATGCAAGTTGGTCCGTGTGTGAAATATCAGGGGTTGAATCAACCACAATTGAAAAATACTTGGCGTTTTTTATTTCATTAATTATAGTGTTTTTAACTTTCTCACCCATCATTTCTATAAACTTTTCATACACAGAAAATCAATATCACGGAGCACGGACGTACTAGTCGGGGCAAACGCAGCGTAATTAATATTTAACAGTTGCCATAATAGTTAGTACATATACGCCGCCCGTCGTCGAAGTAAAAATAGGTTTTGTTGACGACTGATGACTGACGGGTTTCGGGGTGTCTCTGGATTTCCCATAGAATAATTTCCTGATAATATGTACAATATACATCACAGATAAAGTCATCGCTACAACTATAGTATATACAGGTCTTGAACTTGACAGCCGTGGATGCGGGCTGACTACATTTATTTACGCAGAGGCAAATTCATTATTGCCTATTGGTATCATAATATTGTATGAAAACTATTCATATTATACTTCGTAAAGGAGATTTTTTTCTCCAGATAAAATCATAAATAAGTTAAAAATTACTAACGAAATATGTGTTATCGGTGAGCCAAAAAGTAAACATTTTGAGTATTATTTGCTACAATATTTTAAGTGAGGCGCCGCCTCACTTGCCTCACCACCAAAACCGCCACTGCTTTTTCAAATTAAAAATTGATGCCCCTTTAAATTTGATGCCCGGGGCGATTGCCCCCTCTCCCCCCCTAAATATGCCACTGATCGTCAGTATCGCCCATTAGTAAATCACGTATCATGTGTAAATTTCAAGATTCTTACTAAGAACTATTCATTTTGGAATTACGAAGAAATAACAAAACTATTGAATCAGATGAAATCGTGATTTTACATTGTGATCGTTCATTTTCCAGAAGTTTTTTTTTACACGTTTATCCAAAAAGTTCAAAGTTCGTATAATTACGTTTAAAAAGTACCAACTAAATATATACAATTTCTAGTAAAAAATGGGTATATTTAGGTAGCCTTTTGTAACAAAAATGTATAGTAAAAAAAACTAATATTATTCATGAGAAATAAATATTTTATTACTGTGGCTTGTGCGTGATTTAAATTAAACTTGTCTACATATATATAAGAAAAATTGTTACCCTAGATAACCATTATAATATTAGATAAATTGCATAATAGTAATAGTTTTCTATATAAGATAATAGGTACCTAAGTAATTTTTTTATCTAAATAAGTATTGACACTATAATCACTAGTTCGCTACTCACTCCAACAACCAGTACCACAGTAATAGTCGATTGAAAACCATGCGTTAAAACCCTGTACTTACCACTATACCTATATATTGCGTATATTATACAGTGTACAACCTTACACTTTGCAAAACTGTAGTATAATTTTCCATTAATGATTGTACTTACAAACTATACTGAAGAATAATAATTATGGTCACAGGATAGAGTTTCTAGGTAGAGCAAATTAAAATGTTCTAACTAACAAAATGTATTCTTCGATTTCTTTTATTATTATTTATTAATTACCTATATTATTCCATATTCAAATAATATTGAAAATGCTTTTAACACCTGAAATGTATATTAAATTAATTCATTATGCTTTTTTGAACATGCATAGAAGTATAAATTTACCATGGAATTTAATTTTAATTTTTAATCAATCCATTTAAAAAAAGAAAATAATATTTTTTTAAAACGTATTATAATATAATATGTAGGTACATTTTGTATTTACAAATTATAGTAATGCGTATACATCGTATTAATAAACTTTAATAGTGTATACATAAGCTACATCATCTTGTTTCATATATTATATACATTGACCCTTAAAACTTATATTATTTTTTATACAAAAAGAAAATATATATTTTACGTTTTTAGATCCTAAATTATATTTATAATAAATTGAGAATACTTACAATATTGAAGTTTTTTATTTTCAATATTTTTATGTGCTTGACAAATACTAAACTGTAAAATCAGCATAACAATGTTATATAAATGAGTTTAAATTGTGTATACAATACAATTCTTTGATAACTAATTATAACAAAATATAATTCTATATGTTATAACTAGGTATTTAATCATACTTGCAATATTCATACCCACTCGATATTTCTCTATTATTATTCTTCTATTGTACCTATTCTTTTAGTCGTCGATTTTTTTTTTTCACTTAAGAAATTATTTTTAGAATTAATTTTTTTTTTATGTTAGGATAGAGAGTTTGTGGAGCTCGAAGTGCCATATAATGGTCAATCAAAAAGGCCATGCTCACCGTCTCCCCTACTGAGCCCTAGCCATTCGGCATTAAGCAGGGTGAACTTCTTAAGCTCATGCTGTACAAGATGCTGTAATCAACGGTATCAGGTTTGATAGTTTCTATTTCATTAATACTAGGTAAATCTATAGTAAAAAGTTCATTTGAATGTCAATGATCGTTAAAAAAAGTAGAATTATTTAAATTTTTAGATATTATACTTCATTTATAATTTATCAAATTAGTTTAAACTAGAGGTTCCCAAACTGTGGGTCACGTAAAATGTTCATGTTTATGTTTTTAAATATAATTATTAAAATATTAGATAATTAAAAATATATAGGTATGTATATTTAAATAACAAATAATTTACAAAAATATATATATATTGGAAATTGAAGCATCTATAAATAAATGCCTACACCATTCACATTAAACTAATGAATAGTTCACAATCATAAATCTTAATTTTTAATTAAATAAATTATACTTTTTAAAAATGATATGATTAAGTATAATATAAATTTTAAATTATCAAAAAAAAAAATTTAATTTATATTTTGGTGGGTCGCCAACATTTAAAAATGTTTTCAAATTGGGCCGTACCGTGAAAAGTTTGGGAAACTATGGTTTGGACCACAGTGCACAATACACATACTATTTGGTTATCTATGCTGTGTTAGAAATTCTTAGCGAATAAAATATAAATATACGAGTAGGTATATTTGTAGACAGTAGACAATATATACGGTATGTTTATCGTGTAACGTAAGATAATTTACAAAATCCAATGGTATATACGTTATTATGAATAGGTAGGTACCTACGTAGTAATAAATTACAGCAGAAAACGTAGATTTTAATATGTAATTATAGGTAGTTAAAGTATAATATTGTAATTAGTAGTATTTTTCTGAAAAAAATTGAAGTAGTAAAATTTTGTAGAGCTGAATAATTATACTTATTTGGGCCTAATAAATTATTTATAAATGTAGGTACTTTTAAAAAATGTTTGCATGTTTTAAAGAATATCTTAAATTACATAGCTTATATAAATTGAAAAAATATATAGTTAGTATTTTTATACATGTATATTTAATTTATAATTTACCAAAAATAGGTACCCAAAGTCACATTTTAGTAAAATTCTTTTTTTTTTAATACATCGATAAGCGATTTGATTAACGTCAAAAAAGTTGAAAAAAATATTCACGTTTTTTATCTTATTAACTTTTTTGAATTATAGCTAGTAAAAAAAAATAATCTACCTATAGTAAAAATTGATTTTGTAATAAGAGCGTTAAAAAAATTTTAAAAATAAATACAATCATAGTTTTAGACGTTTTAGTTTACAGAGAGTGATTAATATTAACAATATACCAATTATACCAAAAACTATTATTGAATAAAAGTTAAAAAAAGTATTTTAAAATTTTAATATTTGGAAACAATGTAATTTCATTAGAATGTAGAATATGCTATAAACATAAGGCTTTGTAAACTAATAATTAAATTGTTGTAAATACTAAACGGGTAGGCGGTACCTCCGCCAGGGATGATTATAGTACCACAATAATAAAATACAAAATCAGAAATAATGAACAGCAATAACTTGACGTTATTCATGAATTTTTACTTACTTATGACTTAATACATTTGTAACTGCCGTGTAGTTATGACTTATAGCAATAAATAAAAAGGTATATGAAATATTAACATAAAATGCCATTACACCAACTATACCTATTAAATATTATAATCATCTTTCATACGATGTAAATTAAGTACCTACATTTTTTCTACCGTTGATTACTTCACATTATACATTCTAAGACTGTATAGATGTTGTTTTTGTTGTTTTCCATATCATGTTTGAAATTTACATGCAAACCTACAACATGAATGCTACATATAATGTACCTAGTTTACATACATGTTATTAATGTAGGTATAGGATAAAGGTTATTATATTCTATAACCACTCTAATTAAAAATGACGCGTAGTATTGTACCGGAGAAAATGCTTTCGAAAAAATATACATAACGTCACAGTCAAAGTAATATTTTTAACATATCAAAAAAAAAACCAAAGTACCTATCAATATTTGTCGTAGTAATAATTTTATTTGCACATCACTGACAATCTGCATACGACGAGAAAACTCGGATGAAAAAGAAGCAACCCCCGTCGTATGGCGTGACTTCGGGACCTGAGGCCCGGTGTGAAGTTTTAATATTATTGTACTATAACTCACGTTAAAAAGTGTGGCGAGTATATTATTATTTTCGACGATGGAAAAAAAGGTCACGAACAAAACCGGGGAGAGGCCCACGGTATAACGCGGACATGATATAAGAGTTCTTGTTGACAAGCGAATAATATATAAGATCGCTCTCGTTTATATATTATATATATATACCTCCATAGCCGTGCACAGGTGTTGGCGTAATTACGGGTATGCATTAGCAGACCCGTCGAGTTGTATATATATTATTATTTACGTGCGGCGGAATCTTAACTTTTGACTTGCCAACAATATCGCGCGAAGGCAAAAAAAATAAAATAAATACCGACGCCGATCCCGCCGCGAAGAGCGCAAGGGCCTATCGATTCGTGTTATGATATATTATATAATTTAATTAGTACGCCTATATATTATTGTACTGTTGACAATGTACATATTGTATGGTATTCGTAACGATCGGAAAAAATCGAATTCTCGATTTGCCAGACACAATATTTATTTAAAAACTTTGAACTGCACCGCGGTATAATAATATATAGGCTATAGACATATAAAATAAATAGACATCTCGCCGCTGTTCGTTTGGCACCCGCCCTGAAACCCATAATAATATATAGTGACGTTTTGTCCCGCCCTTGGTGCAGCGTATACCCGCAATAAATTACCGATAAGTACCTCTATCCATTCCGAACATTATAATTCTTTTCCGTTTAATATTTTGATCGGGAAATTCGAAATCGTTCAAACAAATAATGTGTTTATCTTACTCGCGCGTATAAAATATGATGACGCGTGTGTTTGTAATTTAGAGTAACAACCTATACATAATATACCTACATAATAACATAATTCGGTTACCTACTTATTTAAATGTCAACATAGACCTTCGCCAATAATAGTATTGCGGATGCATGAATATGTGTATAATGTATATCAAGCGTGTTCAAACCAAAATACAATTTAGTAGCCAGAATTGTGGTCATAATTAATATATATCAGATACGTTTGGTGTCGAGTTGTATAAATTATAAATACCATGCGCTTAAATATTGTTGTTCAGTAATTCGTAGGTACAATTATTAATACTTTATCGTGTAGATGATAATATAGTGTCTTAGGTACTATATGTTTGATAGTTATTATTGGTAGATCAGTAGATGCACGCTAAACCTAATATGACACCCGGTACAAAATCCACGGTATCATACTTATTATCCACGTCATGCCTCACCCATACTTATATATACTATGTGGTATTTAACACGGTCGGATCGCGTATTGATGTTTCAGAAGCACAAGCGAGAGAGCTCGCCGGACTCGATAGGCGAACCCATCAACGAGGAGGAGCTGATCGAGGTGCAGATGAAGCAGCGTCACACGTCAGCGGCCGCGGCGCCCGGCGGCGGCAAGTCGAGCAACTCACTCGACTACAACAGTTGCGACATGCCGTCCGCGTCGGCGGGCCACAAGTCGTCGGCCGCGGGGTCACCGTCCTCGGCGTCCGCTTCGGCGGCCGCGACCACTGCGGTGGCCGGAAGCAGTAGCGGCGCTGCTGGCGGTGGCAGCGGACCAGCCGGCGGATCCACTTCCGTGATGTCCGTGCAGGGCTGCAACAACCCCAACTCGAGCACGTCGTCCGTCGTCGTCAACCTGCCCACGTCCTATCCAAACTCGGAAATGGACTACGGGTCAGCCTCGTACCCGCCGTCCCCGTCGCTGTCCTCCAACAACGACAAGCCGCAAGTACGCATCACGTTCCTCTAGCCGCCGTCCGACTCCGAACCATAATATAATATTTATTGTTACATAACTGTTCCATTTCGTTTTTGCAGTTGTGCGCGTGTCGTATCGTTTGTTTGTCGCATAGACTAATTCTGTCATTACTATAATATTATATTTATTATAGTACATTTTACGATGACATAATAATTTTAATAATGATGATCGCGATTATTAACATTATTATTGTTATCGATACTATCGTTGTTACTACTATGTTTATAG
This sequence comes from Acyrthosiphon pisum, assembly GCF_005508785.2. Taxonomy (NCBI): domain Eukaryota; kingdom Metazoa; phylum Arthropoda; class Insecta; order Hemiptera; family Aphididae; genus Acyrthosiphon; species Acyrthosiphon pisum. Next base: position 82,538,789 of record NC_042493.1, read on the forward strand.
GTATTATACACCTGGCTAACCCTAAGTATAATATTATGATAGGTGTGTCCCCAAGTCGTTAGTCCGGCATGCAGTCCCGTCGAGGGCGCACACGTGTCTCATAAATTGCAGTTTTGGTGTACCTATGTCCTAAATTATATACCTAATTCGTCGACACCATCACAGCCGCCGGGTTAATAACGATACCTGGGTACTCGATTTGAGATATAGATACTGTTCGGACGTGTATTATGATTGTGGACATCGTGTCCAGCGCCGGTCGCGCGATTGTGTGATTTCCGATCGAAATTTGAAAATAGTATATTAACAATTTCCCAAACACACAAACACACACGTATATTGTACAATGCCTACGTCGTTACGATGACGTGCATGACGGCAACTATAATGATGATAATGTGCCGGGGCTTATGCGGAAGTATGATTCGCGTGACACTTTAAACATTTTTAAAAACATATTGGGCTTCACATTTAATCTGTATTTTCTTTCTGTATAATAGTCAAAATATAATAATTTATGTTAGGTGATATTTCCTTAATAGGAAAAAAAACTGTGTGACGCCATTGCTTTTTGTGTACCTAGTAGCTACCTACGCGCGTCGTAAATTCTACCCAGTCAACACTCAACACCTACGTAGGTGAACAACGGTTTGTCGCTTCAAGTCACTCATTGCGCCAACGGGAAAACCACCCCCCTCCACCCACCCACTTCCGTCCACTAACGAGTAAATACTTACTGACTATAATACTGTCCTTTCAGCGCATAACAACAGTGATTATAATAATACGGCTTGTGTGCGAACCGAATAATGAATACTCCTAACACGTAGGTATAATATATATAATTATTAGGTACCTACGTGCGGGATACAGTGTGGTCTGGTCGAACTTGGTCCCGGTCACATCAACAATTCCCGTTCGCTTTGTGTGCGTGCAATTTTAATCGAGCAAAGTCCGAGTGGGGTTGATGGTGTGGAGGGTATGAAATAATAATGCGTCGACTAACAGCTGAAACCCGTCGACGGGTGGCTCGTGTCATTACATATTTAATCGTTATTAGGGCCTGTTCTAAAACATAGATACCATATTCTAACTAACAATCTTTTCAAACATTATAATCGAGAGAAATCGATGACTCCATATTCAAACAAACGACCGTTTCGGTAATCGCAGTGATTTTCATTCAAAACTATGAAATTAAAACCATAAAAATGCATTCAAACAAAACGCACTATTAATTATCATGCCTCAATTCGAAATGTATCCACTGCTATAATAAAAATCTTCAATAACGTTATTCAACTTATACAGGTATCAGTGTACCTACCGTACTGTATTGTTTCGCATTCCCTTGTTCGATTATTTTGAGAGAAAATTGTGAAACATAAGCTAAATTTAAAATCGACAATACGCAATAATTGGTTCATAAAAAAATTTTAGAATTTATCAAATCTGTTCTGTTTGTATTTTTCAGTTACATAACTCAAAGTGTGTAAAAGTGATCTTATATTTATCTGCCTTAGGCTCTACACCTTGACGGTATAATACCAAAATAATATTGGACGATTTGATTTGTCTTTCCACCCCGCCACTTAAATCAGCCCTAACGCTCCTTGCCACGATACAAGTCTTGTCGATAGATGCCCCCCCTCCCCCCCGTGAATTAAACTCTCGCAATAATTGCACCAAGTATATTGAAAAGGTGTAGACACTTTTTATAATATGCATTATGCGCATTCCAATAAGCACGCGTTGATAAACCAACCAAGTCCGAGTCATAATACTATGCAGCAGTATATAAGGTGTAAATAATTAAAATTTTCTGTAAAGTGTAATTTAAAAGCTAGTTTCCAAGTCACGGTGGGTGACGATGGATTTTGTTAAAGTTATTTCAGAGGCGACCAGCGAATGTAAAGTGCTACACGCCTGTATGTGAATACCATGAGCTATCTAAAAACGGATGGCATCTGATTTTAATTTTCAAAGTACTTAGATTTTCTTAAAAGCCCAAAATTACATCAGTACTTTATAAATTATAAACTTTGAACATTTTTTTTTAATCTGATACATTTAACCATGAGTATATAGTTATGTGGTTCTAAATCGATGTTTTCGAAAATACACATTTTTAAACTAAACGTTTTTAAAATTAATTAGTAGGTATTTCTTTGGTATTTTGTAGCTTAGAAAATTGTTTCCTGTAAATTGTAAAAGTGTTTTCAACTACAAAATATTAATCAATTATAGATTAGGTGCCTACATACTTTAAAGTCTTTCAGTCGTTGAACAATCAGCTTACGTTTTATTTACTTACTTACATTTTCGATCTTTTATTAAAAATAAAATGATAAATAGGTACCAATAAGTACTAAATAATAGTATATAGTATGGTTCTTTTCAGTGACGGAAAAATTTCGGTGATATCTAAAATATATCTGATCGGAAATAATATTTATTTTTAAATTTTCTATAAATCCTAACTCTTGCGTGTTGAATATGTAGTGATATATTTTTTTAAATATTGGCGACTTCAAAAACATAGCAACTAGTCTAAACTAAATTAAACTTGTTATAAAATGTTTTTTTACAAACGTGATTATATTTTTTTTTTAGATTTGAGTAGGTATAGTCTATATCGTTTAACATGCAGAGGAATTATTTTTCACCATCCATTTTTGAAATTTACATCGTATAAATTATAATTATAATTTCTTCGGGGCTTGTGTGGATAAGCTGATCTAACAAGACCTGGAATACTAGCTCGAGTATGGAGTGTGTATAAACTGAAAACGACATGTTCCTTCAATAATGGTATATTGTAAGAAAATTTGTATTTGTAAAAATAGTACCTACTACCTATGTATGATGAATTTTTAAGAGTGCTCTTCTGAAAATCGATTTAGAACCCTTTTTATATTTTTTATACTTGACCCACGAAATGTTATTGACTCGAGTGAAAAATTGGGACGAATTCCAAAACAATGTGGTGTACTGGCACGTCGCCCTCAGTGTGCATATTTTAATTTACTTTACTTATCCTATATAACACCTGTTCTCGCCAAGGACTCTGGGCACCAGTTAAATTATATTTCAGTTACATTACTAGGCTGTCGATATTTTGTAAATATATTATGATTATTGTTTTTTTTATTACTTTATTTATAAATTAAATTATTACGACTAAGTGAGAAATTCAACGTCGATTTAATACAAACTATCAATTATCTTTATTATAGATCCTGAGTGGGAGCAAAGAAGCTATTAGTTTTACAACAATGTGGGTTTTTTTTTCGAAAAACACTTTCTTTTTTTCGAAGACTATAAATTGCATGTATGTTTATTATTTATCGATTTGACCCAAATGGTATTTTGAGTTTGTCAAAAGTGAAAAATTCCCAAGAAATTTTTTAGAAAATTGCGAAAGACTGCAAAAGCATCATTCGACCTATTTGTTCTCGACATTATTAAAGCATATATTTACTATCATAATATTTTGATCATACCTACCGATAGCTGTTCCTATATTATAATATATTCCCCAAACTTTTGTAATATATATATATATATATATATATATATATAATATACCTACATTCAAACCTAATAATTATTATTAATTTTACGATAAGTTTGTACAGTTGTCATATTATAACTATAAAAATAATAGGTCCACAACAAAATGTTTATTTCATAATTATAATATCTTAATTGAGAATAGCATAAAACATTTTCGTCGATTATAGAATCAACAAATTACTCAAATTTTGTGATTATAATAAATTGTAATTATTTAATATTAGTTAGGTATCGTATAATATGAAATGTGTTTAAAATTTCGAGATATAATCTTATGTAACATAATATTATAATACATGCTCTACTTTTTGTACGTATTAGAAATTTTTCCCTGAACACATAGGTCAAAATGATGGTTATAACTTATATTAATTATTAAATGTCAATATAATATGTCTCAATAATGACAAATTAAAAACACCATGTTTTGATCATATCGAACAGTAATATTAGAGGTATATTTATTTTTAATTAGTGGCTAATTTATTGCTAAAAAAAATGTACACAAATGTGTAAAAAAAACAAAAAAAACTACCTATTTCTAAAGAAAACGAAACAGTTTGCGTGGCAAAACACTTATAATACGAATTGATATAGAATAACACAATCATTATATTATTAGAATAAAATATAACGATGCTACGTAACAATTTAATTGGATCCCAAACTCTAAACGATCTTTTTAAACATCTATAATTGTGCCGAAGCATGTCTGTAGTAGAATAAGCGTTTAAATGAAAATATTCTAAATCTCTTTTTTTTTTAAATTATTATTATTGATATTGAACGTAACGTCTGTCTGTCCATATCTACGAGTTTGTTGTACGATATATTTGAGTCTTCTAGATCTTAAAAGGGTCACTATTATATATATTATATATTATTATATATTGTATGAAATTCAATTAAACCATCAAAATAAATATAATACTATTCATAACAAACACTTTATATCATATATATCATAATAATTGTCATCGTTCTTGTTTAAAATCGTTAGTTTTTTCTTATTAGTATTTTTTATTACTTGCGCTAACTCTCAGGTAGATAAAAATATATATTAATGTGAATAATACTTAAAATTAATGTATTATAGATAGATACTATTTAGCCATAGATCACCTGGATCATTAAACAGTTTACATGTGTAACAGCCAACAGGTGTGTTTTCCATTGTCTCATAAATTGAACATCTTTTAGGTAAAATTTGTTGAACTTTTAAAATAATTTAATAATGGATCTTGAATAACTATTATTATATGCCTATAACATGTAAAAACAGTTTAAACAAGCAAAGTATTTAATTTTAACAGCGCATTCATTATTATAATTATTATTGTTAACAGATAATATTGATGCATTTATGTTTTGAACAATATTAGAAAGATGAACAAATTTATTGATGTTAAAATTAATTATATTTATTATTATTATTATTATTATTATTATTATTATTACTACTACTATATCAGGGTGTTTTGGGATATTCTGGCCAAATTATTTTAACAACATCGGTTTTAAAAGCATCTATATAAATCATCCTGTGAATTTCTGATTGATATCAAATACCTATCACGCGATCCAACTCAGTTCATTACATTCTGTATGTTTTCATAAATAAAATCATTTTTTTTTATTTATATAATATAATATGTGTGTGTGTGTGTATAATATGTACCTATACTGGCTGTACTATACATTATATGTGCAATTTGAGTGTAAGATACCTATAATTTACTTTTCTACGTTAAACTTTGCTTAGCTTCTTGCATTACACCTTTTTAACAATATTTTAATAGATATTCATAGAAGATTTTTTTTAAGCCTGATAATTTCTAGATAAATTAACTTTTATTCATGTATAGTTTGGCCAGGATTGTCTGAAACATTTGTCAGCTTGGCCCGAAAAGATTTCACATTCTTTACCTAATGTGAGTTCTGAATAAATTAAATCAAAAAACTGATAATAAAACTGTTTAACGTTGTTTTAATATATTAAATTGATATAATTTGATCAAATGTACAGCTTGTTATTATTTTTAATGATTGGTAAATTTATTAAATTATGTCAGATCCGTTTGTCAGTCATCTTTTCGGACCATTCTGATTATATTTCATCAATATAGTCGTTTGTATTACATTCAATTTGTTTAAGCATGGTAAACAACTAAATGAAAAAAAAAAACGTTTTTTATAAATAAACAAATTACAAATTGTTTATAAAAATATTATACAACAGCTAAATGGTATAGATTGTTTTTAAAAATGCGAATTTAGAAGTGGTTATTTCGTTTTAATAAAAAAAAAAATTCCTGAAACGTTGTTATTTTCTAACCTACCTCGCATGTTTCCTTTTAAGTGAAAATTCTCGAAGATTATTTTATTGGATCATTTCTGGTAAGATGGTTCAGAGCCGTGCGCTATTCTAATATTATAGGTTTAGGTAAACTACTCCGTTAAAGAACCTGTCGATTCCGTGTACATTGTATACCAATACCTACAATCCTGCGTGGTCTGTGTGTTATTAGATTCGAGCACAGCTTATTATTTGATCACATTAAGTAAGTATGGACAACAATAACCTTTGATAGTTTGTGTGTAATGTTTATATAAATATATAAGCGAGTATCGACCAACACCTAGGTCGGCAAGTAAGTTATTTATTGGTTAGGCTTTACGCCGAAGTGTGCCCTACACACGATGCCAATAACGTATATATTTGACGATATTATATAGGTACATATACATATATATATATATTACATTATATTATACATTATACACACAATAATATTATGCGTGTGCACTGAGCATACAATACTCGACTCGACCTTAAAATGTCCAATATATAGTCTTAAAAATACCAACAGCCCCGGAAACTAAATTAAACATCGTAGAAGCACGATTATCGCTAGAGGGACTTAGTTACAAAATTAATCAGTTTTCCGTAATGCGTTAACCATGCGGCACGTGGTTATAAGAACCGTTTGTTTTCGTTTTGCGGTTTTGTTTTTTTTCCATTTCCCTCGTGCTAAGGAATTCCGAAAATGTTTAGGGCGTTGTTTATAGTTTTCAGAGACGTTTTAAAATAATATTGCTTCGAACAAAATAAAAACAAATTAAGTTGACTTGCTTCACGGCTCACGCATTATTGCAGTGTTGGATGTTTCCATGAGCCCGGGAAGATTTGTTCCAGCCATCATATTAAATTTGAAACCAACTAAACATAGGTATGTGAATGTGTGTGAGAGTTATATCACGTTCCAAAAACGATTTTTAGTGAACCCGTTTACTATGGTTATTATTTTATTGAAATATATTAAAAATAAGATAAATTAAAAAAAATATTAGATTTTATAAAATTATTTCATGCCTAAATTAAGTAGGTACTAAAACTAATGTTTATTCGATTTCAAGTTGTTATTTAAATTATTAATGTAATATATTTTTCATTTCCGACAAAATTGTCAAAATATATTATAATATGTTTGAAAATGAGGTTTTTGTGACTTTCACAGTTTTGTATTTTTTTTTTAATGTTTCTGCAATTTCGAAGACATTTCTGAAAACTGAAAATATATCTTTTTAAAGTATTATCTTTAACCAATTTTATACTGATGAGTGATGAGGCTTTATCATATAATTTTTTGTGCACATTGGTACACACAAGATTCTATCCCAGAAGTGTTCACAGACCTTAACACAAATATATTTTGCAGAATTTTTAAATCGCATTCGTTTTTAGGTACCCAGGTAAGTAAGTACCTACCACACGGTTCGCGATAAATATAAAATAGATAATTATTAATACTTTTATGGCGTTCTCGAACAAAATAATTGATCTACTATGCACTTAAGTTTTTAATATTTTTAGTTAATTAGTTGCCTATCCTCGATTTATATTTTTATAGTTCATACATAGTTACTGAAACGTCTAAATCAATACAGACATTTTAGCTTCAGTAAATAAAATTATTACATACACACATTAGTTTAAGTTTAATTAAAACCTACAATATACTATATACATAATTGAAATACATACATTTTTCAATTTTGAAGAATAGGAATTATAATAGAAAACATTCTGTTGAATACTATCTATGTAGGTAGGTACACTACCGTATAACCTATCATAGTATATAATATATATCAAATATTATATATCAATTGAAAAATGAAAAATCACATATATTTTTTATCGCTGAGTTGTTATATACCTTTTAATTGGTAATTATTTTAGATTGTATGTTGTGTGTTATAAGTTACAGTAGACACCTAATTATCAAATAATAACTTTTAATTAACATTATTAAAAATATAATAACTCAATTTAATTAATTAGGAACCTATTATAGTAGCTATTCCACCAACCCCAATCGGCCCAATCCACTTAATATTTTTAATTCAGAATTAGTGTTAAATTCAAAAAAAAAAACGGTTAAAGTATCACATAATACAATGGCATTTAAATGAATTAATTACAGTATAACCCTACATAATACTTAGGTATAAAGTAGGTAATAAATTAAAATATTAAAACCAAGCCAGCGATAAAAATTGTTTTTCCATGTGCAAACATATTTGTAAGCCTTTTTTTATTTATTTACTTAAGTTAAAAAACAAATAATAACAAAACTTTTTTCCTGTTCGTACACTTTTGATGAATTATATAAATTACCTATTTAACATAATATAAATTGCAAGGCCACTAAAATTTCAGAGCTGTGTTCAACTTTACAGGCCGCGACATTAACCTTCCGTCGTCAGGTAGTTAATGAATATAAAGACAAAAAATTAAAAACATAGTTGATTAAATAATAGTGTTAAAAAATTTTTTTCCCTTCTCTACGTTTGATATTTTATGACGATTAGTACGATGTGAATAAATTATTTATAAATTCCAAACTTCTCATTAAACATTATAATATATTATATATTATTAAATACGCATTTAAGTATTTTTTAATATTTCTTTTTTTGACTAAGACTTCCTATATTGAATTTAAAATGTATCAACATATTTAAGAAAAGGTGAGTCATTTTTCTGATACTTATTTATGGTACATTTATTTTTAAAATGTATTTAATGTTTATATTTTATAAGATATTAGAAAAGGGAAAATTAATTCAGTATAAAAGGACTTAGGGTGTAGGTGGTACCTATACATGGGGCATGTGACGTATGTATGTGTTTGTCATTTGATCTACATCAGAAATTATTTAAAAAAAATTAATTATCCTTACAGATTTGAGAATTTAAATTTTACAACTTACGTAAACAGTTAATATTTTATTATTTTTGAAAAATAAATCAACAAAAACATAATATGTACCTATCCTTTATTATGATATCATAATATATAATATATACATAGGACCTGTGTTTCATAAGTAAATAAATTGTAAATCATGATTAAAAATTAAAACTATGTATTGCTATAACACAAACGATAAAATGTGTACAATGGTATTTTTTAAGTTTCTGTGGATTATATATGGATAAAAAAAAAAGGAAAAATTGGGATAGCAAATTGATAGCCAAGTAGGTAATAATAAATAGTAATAGGAATATAATGTTATCAATGTATTCCTTAAACAAAAGTTTGCTTAATATATAAAAATGATATTATTATAGTATTTTGGTGTAGGTACCTATATCTATATCATTATACCTTCTAGTATACCTATATATAATAATAATAATAACTAAATAACCTAAATAACATTTTTAGGAAATAACTAGATAATAGACTATGTCGATGCAGACACTTGAATATAAGCAGAAGGATTCCATAAAATTTTGAATTAAAAATACAAACTATAATAAGATAAGTATTCATGTTGTACAGGTATAAAAGTTTAGTAAAATAAGAAAAGACCCGAAGGATATAGGTCAAGAATGATAGTCGTGGATAAAAATTAAGAAAAATGTCAATACTTTGTGAACCCTAAGAAAAAAAAAGGACTAACAGTAGATAAGTAAAAATGAAAGACTACTCATCTTCTTTGAAAATTAAATTGCAATACAGAATGACATACAAGATTAAATGGAAAATTACACGAAAAATAATAATTGCTATATATGTTATTTTAATTTAATTACAATTTAATTTAGCCCTTGCAGACTATGATGTCGACTTCAATCGAATATAACGAAAATTATTTTAGACGTTCACAAAATTAATCTATTTTTGATCATAATGGTCTTAGCATTCAGCAACTTAAAATATAGTATGTTGTATTATCCAAAAAAAAAAAAGGAATTTATCTCATATGGATTTATTTCTTAATCTTCCAAGAATTATTGGAATGTTCCTTGGTAAAACAGTAATTTATTATACTATGTCAAAATATTTTATAGTTAAAAATAAATTGTAAATCAATTTTATAATGATCTTACGAAACTGATTATTGAGTAGGTGACCTATGAAGTGATGAACCAACGACAATTGTATACATTTAACATTTCGAAACGAACTAAAATTGCAATTATTTTTTTTACTAAAACCGAACTAATTAAAAACAATTTAAATATAACATCAAAATATTTTATAATTTAAGACATTTTACAATATTATATCAATATAAATTATGACGACAAATATTAATAAAATATATATTATATTCACCCTAAAGATAATTCCTGTTATGTCTTAACGTTCTTCATCAAACTCAATACAAATTTTGATTTTTTTTTTTTGGTTTGAATATTTGCAATTTTCAGTTCGTAACATAATCACTTTTGATTATTAAAATCAATTTATTCTAAATTTAAACTGTAAATCATTTTTGTCAATATCGGTTAATTTTATATAAATATTCAACAGGTAGTTAGTGAGATTTGGCATTATATAGGTAGAGTTGCATACTTAAATTAGTACTTTTAATTGATAATTATAACTGTTTTATACTCTTTGACAGATTCAAAATGAATCGATATAAATAGATAAATGTTTGAAAAATGGTGACCTACCTAGATGCCAAGCCGGGTAAATACGAGTGTTTAATAATAATTATTATAAACTTGTACACTGTACATACACCTACCTCATTTTTATGCAAACTTTTATTAATAATAGCAATATGTGTTCAAATATAGCCACGGATCATTTAACTATCTACAAAAGGGATTTTCATGACGAACTAACAGCTGATAAGTCCATATAATTTGACACGAAAATGTGCGATACTCTGTTAAGGCGTCAACGATTGCCAAATCCCAAAATATTTTGACGAAAACAGTTTTCTAGAAATCATGCATTTGTAAATATTTTCTATAGTAAATAAACATTAAACACGTTTTTTTATAATTATTAAATACCTAACTATATTAATATATTCATTAGTTATAATTCATTAGTTAGAATATTCATGAGTTGTGTCATTTAGGATACGTATCTAGATAATATGTAACTTTGTATGGTAAAGTGTATAGGTATTTACACATTTTTATTTCAGTAATTTGGTCACATATTTTAGCACAGTAATACCATAACAATTCAGCAAGCTTATAAAAATGTAGATATTTTTTTTCATTTCAAAGCCAACAATAAAAATAGGTTTTTAGCTTCTTCCTGGGTGCACAAATGTACGTGTGTGCATAAAACAATGTATACGCATATATAAACATAATGCATGGTTGTAAAATGAATAAGTTATTTCACCTTAATTCATCTGTGGCGCATGTTCAAAGTTACCGCACGACAATGTACGTATTAAAAATAAAATCCAAATGACGCCACTGATATTCGCTTGTTAAAAGTGCAGCATGTCACGGTTTACCTTTTTTTTTGCGAGGGGAGAACTTAATCGTAACAAATGGTTTTATCAAACTCATAAATAAAGCATTTTATACTATAAATAAGTTATTTAGATTTGAAGTAGTTAGTAGAACGAGGAATGATATTGTGCTTACAAGTTACGGTGATTTGTTATTTCTTTGGGACAGTAAAGCCCTTGAGCTCTCGAGATTGGAAGTAGTTATTACATGCGTTTCTTTAAACAGGTAATTTTAGAATTTTCAGTAATTTTTAAAGAAACCGCAAAAAATTGCAAATAATAATGGAAAAAGCACTCGATATTTATACAAAGGTTTGTTAAAGTACATGTTCGTATTTGATCTTAACTTATTTACACGAGTATAGGTATTGTCAGATAATAAATAAAATAAAATATTTTTACATATACCTTTGTAAACATAAAAGCGTATCACAAATGTTGTTTAAATAGTATATGACAGTTTAATAATCCTATATACAAGAATATACAGCTCTGCAACAATAAAGTTTAAAGAGCCACAAATAATATTACGCAATACTCGTCATCGACAACAACATATTTATTTTATTTATGAAAGTGAAATATGGCAAATACAACAGCGGGTAAGCACAAGTGCAAGTATAACATACAAAAATCAATATTCGACGTCAATCACAAAAAAATTCATCGTAGATAACAATACAACATAAGAGGTATACAGCTCTTGATATAGGTAAGAATATTATACATTACGCATTTATGAATACATAAATCATAAATACATTTAAGGATACGAAATTAAACAAATACATTTAAATCTACCTTAATTTGTAAATACAGTTATTACTTATTAATGACTTATTTATTAGTGGCCTTATGAGCTAGCACTTATGCTTGTTAACTGTTAAGTATTTAAATATCTTTTTGTATTTTAAATTTTAATTAATAAATAGATTTGAATTACCTACTTTGAAAAATAAATAATTGGAATAGGTACTATTTAAACTTTTTTTTAGTATTTGTAGTTCGAATTACAAAATAAAAATGAAACTTAGAGCCTTAATTTTTTTTTTATTTCATCAGCAGGTACCTAAATACTTTAATTACCAACTTAAATCTGCTACTATACTAACAATAACAATTAATGTACATGTGATGCGTTACTATTTTTTTAAACTATTATTTATGTGTTACCTATTTTATATTTTTATGTACCAGATACCTATTTATTTCCCGATTTATAAGCTCAACTATTTTGCTATAGATAGAACGTATATTATGTTTAGTGTTACACTATTAGGTAGGCATATATAAATAAAATAAGTAGGTACTATATGAAATAGTTGGTATCTAACTTTTAGCTAAAATATTAACGTAAGTTGGTAGGTACCCATGAAAAAAATATTGGATAATTTTTCTTTCATTATATTAATCATATTAATAATATAGGTTTTAGTAAATAATAAATTGTATGCGGTAAAAGTATGAATGCAATACGATATCAAAAATACACAATGTGAAATTGTCAAGTAAACTCATTACAATGGCTGCCAATATACTTCTAATAATATATACACTTGTCAATCTATGTACATTTATATTCGGTTCAAGATCACTGTGCAAAAATACTGTATAATGTATATACTTTACTATTGCGTATTATTTCCCCTATTCCCAAACGAAACATAATTCAGACAATTAAGTGGGTAAGTACTGCAATAATGGAGCTAAAGTTTATGAGTAATATGCATATAGGTATAATAATATATAACTACATCCAGGAAAATAACATCTTATAACCTACAATAAAGATTATATACTATTACTAAATTAACATAATTATTTTATAATAGTTAAATATTTAATTTATTGACCAACGTGTTTTTATATGAAAATGAAAATAACTGTTTAGGTTCAACCCCCTTCAAAAAAAAAAAAAAATTGTCCTTGAAATAAAATCGAATGGTATTATAAATACCTATTTCCTACAATTGAAATGTGTACATGTGTCACTGCGATTACAAGATACCAGTAAATAAAAAGGTATATTTTATATTTATATTGTATATTAGATAAGCAATTAGTGTATACCTACTTTCGTAAAATAAAATGTATAGCTCACATAATACTCAAGACTTTATCAAGGAACAGAACCTGGCAAGAAAAATTAGTAGGACCACGCTAGTCTGACTAGCCTTTATGAGTGTACATAGAGATATTGAAATTGACACGGAAGAAGTTGTCAAAAGATTTTCAAAATAATACTAAAATAAAACTAGTAAGTAATATTTAATAATAATTACTAATAGTTGTGTGTTATATATAATACTAAATTATAATTAAAGTAGAAATATTACCCATATTTAAAAAAAAGTGATAATATTCATAATTTATATTATAACTTTATAATTTCATATTTTATTGTTACCGTTTTAAAATTTGCTAGTCAAAAAACATATTTAAACTCTAACCCCAACCACAAAAAAAAAATTCGCTGTTTACGGCCTTGACTGTACGTATACTTTTATATATTATATATAGGTACATTTATATTCAATTAATTTTCAAAGATTTAAAATCATTAATTCTAATGATCCTCTGAAATCAGAACAACAAAAAATTACTTACAAAGGTAAGCGAATAAAATATAATATCGCGTCAATATAAGGGAAACGTGGGGGCAGAGTGGGGACAAAATCAAACATGGAAAAAAGTACTTACATAGGTTATATTATGACCTAGATGTGTTCACAAAAAGTTATGACCGCATAATTTATCCATAAATGAACCCATTTCATAGAATTAATTGTTTTACCTATCCATTATTAGTGAGCCTTAATTTTTGAACATATAGAACCCATAACAAATTACCACAATAACAATCAATATTATACACGGATAACGTAGATACCTGATGATAATAATAATAACAATAATTTAATACTATTTCTATCATGTAGAGGGTTCGAGGATTTATTGCACTTTTAATAAAACAACAATAAAATGGTATGAGCTAGGTTAATGTATTTTAAACTGCAGACAATAAAAAAATCAATGTCTCAAAAATAAAATAGTGAAAACTGGTGAAGTCATTCGGCTGTATAGTATAGGTCACGAGTCACGACTTACGAGTGTACCTTGTCATTGAGTAGGTCACTGTAATGGATGTGTTAAATTTCAATTCAATGATAAATCCAATCGAAAAATTAATTTTAGAAAAGACGATGTCAGACTCAATTTCTGAGGATATTTTATAGTTTATTTATTTACTATTAGACATTAGTAAATAGTAATATGGTAGGTTAAACTATTTGTTGCCAAAAATATTAAACATTTTATTATTGTTATTAACTTATTATAAGTCAATACGATAACATCAACGTTGGTACCTACCTCTCATGAAACACTGTGAATAATTTAATGATATAAATAGCTTCAAAATAGTTTAAATATTTAAAAAAATTTAATTTTGTATAAAAAATAATGATATATAGATACGTAATAATGGCAAATAGTTTCAAGTCCCTATGATCAATATTTTTTTAATTATAATAAAACAACTTAAATTTTTGCGGGAAAAAAATTAGGGTACTTTTCGGTTTTCATTTAAATATTGAATTTTGTCAACATTTTAAAATTTTAAGTCTCTAGGTATACGTTACTATGTGTAATTATCTATGATATTTGTAAAATGCTGTAAAAACTTATTTTTAGGAACCTTTTATTACACTTTCAAGCCTTAGCTTTTAAAAATGGAAATTGTATGATTTGTTTAACTAACTACAATATAATCTGCAAATTTTCGTGATGTTGACAAAATATAAACTTTAATTAATGTCAAATGATTAAACAAAAAATTGATGACCATTAAATGCACAATGCACCATTTTTTTTTTAATGTTGTCTCTTTGTAAGAACAACTTATGAGGAGCGTATGGTTTTAAATGGTCATGCTTTTTGACTAAAAAAATAAACATTATACTATGATAAATCAAAAAAAAATTTTACTTTCTGTTTATAAATTAAATATAGCTAAAATATTTTAATATTTTGATGTATTAATGTTTATTATGTCTTGACAATTTTAATATAAATATTTGGTGAACATTTCAAGTCTCTGCGACTATTCATTTTTTAATTATAACATACACATATGTCTACAATAAACAATGGATTTTATCAAAAGCTAGTGTTGTAAATATTCTCATTTTCTATAATTTATTTTAGTTTTTCTGGATTATTTTGAAAAGGTCTGAACATTTTCTTGCTTTGATTATCAATGTACCATCAACAGTAATGACAAATAAACATTTTTTTTTTTTTAAAACAAATACACTTTTTGCTCCCATCACAAGCTAAAATGTATATAAAATATTGTAATAATTAATAACTAATAATCAACCTAACAGTGTTCCACAAAATTATTATTTTCAACTTTGTAGTGAGTGGGTAGTATGGCTCGACCACAGCCAACGGTCGAGAGAGAAGGCTCACTGGCAGGCCACGCAGTGTATCCCCACACACACTAGTATACCACTACTGACAATTTATTATGATAAAATATTACTACAATATATAAATAGATGTTTTGTAAGTCTGTACACAGTGTACGCAGTGGTTCTCGATCTTGAATTTAGGCCATTATCAATTTTTTATTAAATAAGGAGAACTTAAGATATTTTTTAGATACAATTTTATTTTTAAGAAAAATTCTCAAGTAAATAACCCCCCCCCCCCCCAAAAAAAAAAAAATAAAAAATAAAAAAATAATAACTTCCTATAATAAATTATATTAATACGTTTTAATTGCTGTTTTAGCCCCTCCCAGATTTTTAACTATATTTATTCCAAATGGTCATATGCACATATATTTTTCACTGGATCATAATTCGTAGAAATTCATCGTTTCTTAAGATTTACAAATAGGTAAGACTAATAAATTCGTATCAAGTAATTCATGATTCGTTTTTTAATTTGTAAGGGGTTGTATACATTTGTCAGCAGAGCAACCACAAAAATATATTAATTAAGTATACTGCAGATTTCACATTACACGGCTTCATCATAGGTACACTTGACTACGAGCTGTTAAATACATGTCAAAATATATTCAAACAATATGGTTAAAAACTAAAGTCACGAACACAGTTGAAAATTGTATACCTATTGCGAAGTGCTGAACCAAAAAAAAAAACAAAAATATAACATAGAATATGTTGGATAAGGTAAATCATTATTTAAAAATCGAGAGGTACTTTGACCAAAAAAAACTTTTAAATATTTTTAAATTTAAAATAGCTAAATAGCTAAATAGCTCAAAATAATTTGAACATTTTAGTGTATAAAAATGAAAGAATTAACATTCGGTGAAAATTACACGGTTATTCGTTTAGCATTTGAAAACTACCTACTTTTGCCCCCCCCCCCCCCATGTACCAACTAGATTTGCTACCAAAAGTTATAATTTGAAGCATTTTTACTACTCTAAAATGTTATGACAGAAATGAAAAATAAAATCACATAATTGTATAAACTAAAATTAATAAATTTATCGCTCCATTCATCAGAATCTAAAATTGAGGGAAGAGATTCGTATATTCTTTATAATATTATAAAGGCTTCCTCATACATTCCCCAGAATAAGTTAAGTTAACTTCTGCTGTAATTTAATTTACAATATTGCTTATACTCGTAGCCTATGAGTCACAAAATTACGATTGACTGACGGATGTTGTTCGGTAGTAATCGTCATTTATAATAGGGATGTATAAAAATAAAAATGTTATTATTAGGTATGACAACAAAAGCATTTTTAAGTGTGTAGCAAATAAGTAAAGCTTGTCAAGTTGGTCCTTTAACAATCGCAATCAAATAGGTAGGTATTAATGGTATTATATTAATACCACATTTAATGTATAACACATTTCATATTTTTGATTATCAAGAGTGACATAACACTATTTGTTATCTCTTTGACCCACTCGTAACATGCCGACATAACAAATTTGCATTCAGCAGAACCAATCTTGTGTTGTTAGGTCTCTATTATTAGAGTGAATTGACCTATTATCAAACTTAAAGTTAATAACATTATCTGTGTTTAAACGTTGGCTTTCATAAAATATATCAATTTGTATGCCATATGCAAAATATTTCAGTATAAAATAATATTTTTATATTATGCTCATAGGTACATCGCAGAAAAATTGAATATCGAAAAAAACAGCTTACACACAACATAGATTATGTCATTACCTTTAGGCTTTACGTTTGATAATAGGTCAATATATTATTATAATAATAATATAATATTCACTCTTATACTAACATTTAAAGCTAATAAAACAAGATTAGCTCTGCTTAATGCAAATGTTGCACGAGGGTCAGAAATAAAAAACAAATAATGTGCCTAAATGCCTAACCCTATATTGAATTTGATATCTAACTTCAATATATTTTTAAATTTTTGGTAAGAAAATTAATTAATTTGGTACTTTAAGAGATTAAAAGTAAAATTTCCCACTACTTTTCATAATAATTGGGAAAAACGAAAAATAAATTAGGGATTTGTAGGTACTCTAAACTAAAGTTTTCAACGAAATCTATTTTCTTATTTTTCTGTAGGTAATTCATTCAAAAACAACTGTAGATACTTGAAATTTTCACCTATTGTAAATATTATCATTTTCTGGACACATTAAAATTTAAAAACTATTTAGAAACTTTTTGAGCTATTTATAAACATGTGACAATTTCCATTTTATAGTTTTAATTGTCAATAAAAAATTGTGACTAGGTTGAAAAACTTGAAAATATAACACAAAGTTCCTCATAATTATGATTATTATATATCTATTAAAATATTAAAGATACATAGGCATGACTTTTTTATATAATATATATTTGAAAAAGGTTTCAAACTGTTAATTATAACGTTATAACGTAAAATAATGAAAAAAACGATATATTTATTTTAAATTTTTAGCCCTGATTTGAAGAACCTATAAATTTAACAAAGTTCGTCAAAATAATTAAAATTTACAAATTAATTTGTAAGCAGTTAAAAATGTATAAAATGTTTAATTTGTATAGCTAAGGCTATAAAATATAATACAAGGTTCCTCATAAATAATTCATACTGTAACCAAAATATCTTAATGTATGTATAACTAGGTGCTAGACATTTTGAATTCAAATTTAGACGAAATTAAATATTTAGTTAAAAAATAACTATTTTAGTTATCTTATTATAATTCAAAAATATTTTTCGTTGAAATTTGAAACTTTCATGTATCTTTATTCTTTATAAGTATAAAGATACAAAACCAAAACCAAGATACACTGGTGCAATCTAAATGTTGTATTTTTCACGAGCGAAATCGGGGTATACAACTAAAATAATTGGATGTTGGTTCATCTGAAGTACCTAGTGAAGCTTATAACCTCAATATATTGAAAAATATATTTATAAACGACTGGACCGTTTTAAATAAAAGTTATATCAATAGATTACTTGAAAATTGGAGGGTGTTTATAGCTTAATTTTTCAACTCCTTTAGGCTATAAAAGGCAACTCACCCATGCATTTTTTCAGCATACGAAAAAAGAAATTTTTTGGTTTATCTAAATGGTTGTAATTGGTAACATATTATATTAATATGATAATTAGAAGAAATATGGAATATACATTTTGTACAAATATATGTACTAGAAATACAAATCTATTTGGCCCGGACAAGGTCAGTTAGTATTATTATAATTTTATAAACAATGACATTTTCAAAACATTTACATTAATTGTATGCTATTGCCTAGTCTTACCACATTACCACTAACCTATTCATATTTTACGCCGTTTTACGATAAGTCGGTTAGAATAGATAATAATAATTATAGGTAGGTAGGTATTATTATTGTATTATGGCCCCTGTGGGTATAGGATAATAATAGGCCTTATATTTAAATTTTAATTAACTTGTAGTTTATCTTTATCCTTCGTAGTGTAAAAACAAGAAAAGTGGGTTATCTTGGCACCACCACTTACTAAATATATAATAAAATAATGTAGGTAATATCGTTTGTAATCATTTGTAATCATTTGTAACGCCCTCAACCGCTAAAAACCAGGTTTTTATCACAAAACTCGACTTGCAGGTAACTGAAACCTGGTGGAAATGATCTAATATAATTTGTAATTATTTGTAACCCTCAACAAATTTTAGATAATAATATGCTATCACATACAATATCGAATTATTGTCAAAATATTAAATAGATAAATCATATTATAATCAAGAAACCAACGAGAGGAAGGGTGTGCTTAAGTTTGAATGAATTATAGAGAATAAGTAATCATAACGTGGGTATTCAATATTGAGTATAAATGTGGAATAGAAGAGAAATCTATTTATTTTGTACACGTTCTAATATAATAAAATCTTTCACTAGATATGGAATATGGATGTCAAATAATTGCACCGCACTTCAGTATAAATCAAAATAAGAAGGCGGTTTATGACATTAGACATTGATGTATTGTGTTCATGAATCCCAACATTTTGAGATCTTTACTAATGGTATTATATTTGATAACAATTGGTCATTTAGGTGGGAGGGTCACCGTTGACAGAAGTGGTGCCTCTCTCATCATAGTATTTAGTTAGTCGGTTAGCTCTGGCGAGCGGAGATCTGCGCAAGTGTGTGCAAGGACCCGAGCTCCCCCCGTTGTAATGAAGTTCTGTTATAATTAAGTGATTAGTAATTAATAATTTGTCTTGTTCTTGTTGTAGTGATATAAAAGTTAACATATTAATGTGATGATCAAAATTTAAAGGAGGTGTAAATATATACCAAGATCCTTGTACAAGAAAACTCGTTGGAGAGAAGTATCAATGAAAGAATAAGAGTAGGTAGAATATGGGATTATGTTGCCTAGAGAAAGTCATGACATGACATTTGTCTAGATTAAACCCTAGATCAAAAATTTCTACCGAAACAAAAAAATATTTAGCTATGGCTAAATTGTAAGACAGGTTTCCTAATCATAAATTTTTAAATATATTTTTATGTCATCGTCAAAATGTATGAATTGTTTCTTGCTCCATTTGTTTATGGAATTAGCGAATAAAATGAAAAGCAGAGGACTGAGATGACTTCTGTGAGACACCGGACGATACATAATATTATGTGAGTTATGGAATTATGTGACTTAACATATTATTTTTGCCTGTTAAGTAATATATTAGCTAAGAAAGAAACGGATCCCCACGCCTAGTGCTTTGCTTTGAGATCTCAGGTTAGATGACCATGATCCACTGTTTTGAATGCCTTTTTAAAATCAGTTACATCAGATCACACTGACTTAGCCTCTTTTTTCTATAACATATTACCATCAGTTAGGTAAAATATGAATACAGCGTTGCTATAATAATAGTTGATTTCCCAGGTCTTAACCCATGTTGTTCGTCAATAATTATAAGATGATGCAAGCTTCAAGAGGTTCAAAATACAAGGGATTCAAAAAGTTAAGCAACGAGAGAGATGATTGATATAGATCTATAATTTTGAACATTAGATAAATCACCATATTTATGGACAAACGTTATCGAACAAACTTTCCAAACAGAAAGAAAACCGCTCTCTGTTAAAGAGGCTCTAAAAAGTAGGAAAATAGGATATGTGTTCAAGCAACGGGCAAATATATTATCCAGACCATTTGAAAATATTATATTTATTATTTTTCAATAAATTTAGAGCCGATGGTATATTTTTCGTGAAAAATGTATATCTAAAGGTAGACATGAAGGTAGTGAAGGTGTCGAAAAAAGCATTGGTGGGTTAAAAGTTTATGTAAAAATTGTATTGAATAGGTCAGTAGATGAAGAAATTAAATTTTTGTACATTGTTGTGAAGGACGGAAGATAGAAAAGGTGGATTTAGATTAAGATTACCAACATATTGCCAGAAATTGGCGCAAGAGAAGAAGACAATAATTTTTCAGAGTTATTGACAAAATTAGTATAGTCAGCTAAGGATTGGTTTTTAATTTTTATATTTCACTTAAAGTTTGGAAAATGAGTTATAATATCAGGTACACAACCGGGACTTTACAGACCATATATGAGCTTTTTTGTTTTTTTTCAAATATTGACTTTTTGAATTCTTTCGAAATCCATCGTAGAAACTTATGAGCAGTTCATGTTTGACTCCCGAACGAGTAACATGAGTGTAGCCTTATCGCAACCGCATTTTTATCTGCTGATAGAAATGTTCCTATACTCTGCTTTACGAGTAATCGAAAATATGTGTTCATATATAGTATTATGAGCGATAAGCCTTCTACCAATTTAGATTCAATTACGATAAGCAACTGCGTTTGCTCGCGATGAACACCAATATGTCTAATATCCATCACGCTTAAATTTACATAATTCTATTTAACTATCCATTAGCGTTCAATAAACTTTCAACTCAAATCTACTCCCCCAAAACCTCCTCAAATCAAGACAATCCCTCCACCAATGATATAAACAACACTTAAACTACTTCAATTTCTCCAACAAACAGCTCTCAAATTAAAATATTCGCTGAAACAACAGCCAACTCTGTCACGCCAAAAATTAACCAAGCTATCGAAATTGACTCAATAGACGGAAACAAAAACTTAAACGTACATGATCTGTATGATAGTATTGGATCCAAAGCTAATGACGTCCTCAATATGGCCAAAAAAGTAAGACCATTATTAGTGGACAGAAAAATAAAATCCAGAATATCCAGATTAACTAAAATCTTGCTCTGCAGAGTTCCAACCTGAATCAATCCAACCAACAAAACACAACTCAAAATCCACTCCTATTACTTAAACATGAGCATATTTATCAATGGAACATTAACGGCTTCTACAAACTTTCAGATGACATTAACAACAACAACAATTATCCTACCAGACATAACATTGCCAACGGAACCTTCTCTGTGATCGACCTTTCCAACACAAACTCTAATCTTGCATCACTATTTGAATGGAAAATACTGACATCGTATAAGAGATGAGACCACTGGCCAATAGAAATCCGATACTTCAACCGTTCTCCTCCTCCCCAACTAAGAACTCATTGGAACCTCCAGAACCCTAACTGGGAGCTCTACTCAGAATTAATTCTTTATGATAATCAGGGTAAAATTGACTCAATAGCAACATTTCACAGATATTATTTTAGAAGCAGCCAATAAATAAATCAGACTAAAGACCAACCTAATTTCCAGGGAAAAAAATGTTCCCTGGTGGAATAAAAATTGTCATGAGGCCATTCAAAACTACAAAAAGAAACTTAATTGCTATAAAAAACCAAATCCTGCCCTGACCACATACTTTTAAAAAATGGAAGATAAGTGGAATCCCCCTCATGGAAAGAGTTCACTTCCTCCATAAGTAAAAAAAATCTCCAAAAATAATATGGAACAAAATAAATTTCATCAAAAGAAACAAGTTCAAAACAATTCCTGATATATTACACAAATACCAGGATAAAAACCACTCCTAATGCCTCTGAATCTTTAGCACATTTCTTTCAAAAGAATAACAGCTATGAAAACTATACGATCCTGGCTTCATTACACACAAAAATTCTAAGAACATGATTCTGAAACTCAGTCAAAGAAATTTGAAATCGAAAACTACAGGCCAATATCGCTAATTAGCACTTTAAGCAAATTTCTTGAAAAAATAATAAACGTTTAGTTTGGGTCTTAGAATTGGAAAATCGTCTCACCAAAGAGCAATGTCGCTTTAGACGTAACTACTCGATACTTGACACATTATCCTTAATCTGCTACATCAATATCTGCTCCGCCTCTAGGAGCAACCAGCACCTCAATACAATAACCCTTGACATAAAAAAGCATGATACTGTATGGAAAAATAGAGTCTTGTCAATACTTCACAACTGGGACTTCAATAGTAATCTACTAAAATTTAAATAAATTGTCTAGCTAACAGAAAGTTTTGTGTCAAAATCAATAACCACATATCTTCCCCTCATGATATTGTTAATGGTCTATCCCAAGGATCTGCACTTAGCGTGACTCTTTTCCTTGATGCCATAAATGATATATTTAAAAGCTTACCTAAGACGGCGAAATACATTCTCTTCGCGGTTGACTGAAATATCTACTGCAACGGATCTAAAATCAAAACTACCACCCACTTTCTTCAACTATCACTGAATAGGGCCTTACTAAGTGGTCATAAGAACCTGGTTTTATGTTTTTCCCTCTAAAACGCTATGTATCATTTTCAATAAAATGAGAAAAGATCTTTTACCACTAATAGCTTTCGTGAATTCCTTTTTGACATTCACCAGCAATTTCAAAATTCTGAGTCTCACATTCGATAACAAACTTAGCTGGCGCCTTCACTTGAAAAACTCAAAGTGAAATGTTTATCAAGAATGAAAATTATAAATGTACTCTCGAACAATACGTGGGGATCTGAGACAAAAAGCCTTCTCAGATTCTACAAATCTCTTATTCTCCCGGTAATTGATTACGGTGCTATAATCTACAATACCGCAAAAAATAACGTAGGTACTCAACACCAACAACACCTAAACATTAATTAAATCCTATTCATAATCAAGATATACGTTTGGCAACTGGAGCTTTTAGGACTAGTCCAGTACATAGTATCCTATGCATTGCTGGTGAACTCTCTCTTGAACTAAGATGCCATAGTCATAAACTCATATACATATCAAGAATTAAAAGCCTGCCTAATCATATATAAAGATAGTATCTTCGAAACACTGAAAATCGCCTCCTCCTCAAATTCGGATTCTTTCGCTATCATGAGTGGCTCTCTGAGTGCCTTAAAATCAATCTCAAATCCCTTCTTTAAGAATGAAGTATTGCAGCATATCCAGGAGCTGACATCAACTACCAATAAAACAATTATTTTCATGTGGGTCCCTTCCCATTTCGGTATTCTTGGCAATGAAACAGCAGACAAATTCGCAAATGAAGTTAATAGCCTTAAAACTAAACCTAACCACATCCTAAGTCATTTGACACCATTAACCTCAAAATTCTGGATACATTTCAGAAAAACTGGAGCAACTTTCCGATCTCAAATAAATTAAGAAACATTAAGTCTTTTATGAAAAAATGAAACTTCTCCCATAGCCTTAAAAGAAGAGACGGAGTCATTATAACCCGAGCAAGAATAGGTCACACACACGTCACCTACTTCTTCCTGATCACCCAAGAACCTGTTCCAGTATGAAACACATGCAAGGAGAACCACGCGATCTACCACATTGTGACTAGATTCCCAAAATACTTCGAAGCACGGAAAATGTTCAAAAACCTAACATCTCTCCGACTTGCTCTCAGCGAAGAAAACACCGAAACTTTTTCCATTTCATACATTTAAACTATAAATTGTAAATACCTATAAATACTTTATTCCTATTCACATTTGTTACAATTGTAGGCTAATAACCTATGATGTTGAAACTTTTATCTTAAATACCAAAAAAAACTTATGAGCGACAAAAATAGAAGGAACAAATTAGTTGATGCCACTAAGAAGAGCATCACTTAAGCATTTATTCTATAGAGCAGGGATTGGCAACTCAATATAACTAGAGGGGCCAACTTGTTGAGTTCAAAAATCTAGCGAACCAGAAAACATAGAAAGCAAAAAAGCTATGTTAACTATGCCCCTATAAATAATATAATATTAAGACATTTAATAGTTCAATATTAGATAAGAATTCATATCTACTTTTTACGATAAACATTATATCGATTTTAATAGTTTTATAAATATAATAAAATAAAACACAGAAAAATCCTAAAATTTTATATTTTTTAAAAGTAATTTGAAATGTAGCACGGGCTAGTTAAAAATGGTACAAGGGCCGGATGCCTAACCTGTCCATTTCTGCTATAGAGTGTAAAGGCGAATACCCAGTTAAAAGAACCTAAAAATTGAAACATCACTGCATGGTCGCTAGAAGTCGAAGAAGGAGTGTTCAATATTATAGAGCCTAACTAACCAGGGGAGAAGAAGCAATACTGACGCCAACTGTTTTTGAATTAACTAATACAAAGACTAATAGATCACCATGACAATTAGGTTGTTCATTAAGTTGGATAAGGTTAAAGGTAAAAATTATCTATAATATGAATAGCGATATTGGAAAAATTGTCATGCCATTATAAGACCTAGATTTCTATTAGATCAACTAATAATTTGTAGATTAAAATCATTAGCCATACACATAGAAAAATAGAAAATGAATTTGCAGACGAAATAAGTTGGTCCGCTCTTAATTGGAATACCGAATACAGTATAGGTTTTTGATTTCATGCCTGAACGACGAGTTAATTGATGGCCAACGTCAAATCCATGGGTAATGGAAATAATAGAAGGAATCCCGTTTCTGCATCTGACTGTAATAATGTTACGCTCACCCGATTTCTTCCCGTCGTCAAGCCAGTATATACGATTTCTAGCCTCTCCAATAATTTATGATCTCGTGTAACTGAGATGAGGATAGACAGCTTGGTTAGCCACATCATGAGATCGCTTACTAACATTAAAGTTGTTAATCAACTATAAGTGCCTGCTCTTTTGAAGGGAATATAAGTTTCAGTAGTTGTAAGTTCGGTCTAATCTATAAGTAGATAAGCTACTGGGAAGTCAAGTTATGGATATTAATTTAGTAGCATCCAATAAGAGTTTAACATCGTCAGCCACCCTGTCAACATGTGAAATTGCAATAGATTTTAAGAGCCCATGAACAATGGCATTAAATTACCATTTTTCACGATCAGAAAGTACCTGTAATAGCTGCGGTAACTGATCAGTGATCTGTAGTATAGGCGGATGCTATTGCTAATGTATTATTATGTATTGTAATTTTTACATTTTATCATGATTTTAAATTAAATATATTGCAAGACTTGAATTTGATTTGTCCTAAGATTGACTTAATGCTATAGAAATATAGGTATCGACTTTCTTCAATTCTTTATAGAAACTATTTTATCTCCATTGACCATAAGGACTTATGAAAACATTAAGAGGTTAAGATACCTAATCCTATTGATTAATAAACAATGATAACATAATTGTTTAACATTGTATAAAATAGTTTATAAATTTATATAGGAATATTTCAATATCTACGTACCATAAGAGAAAGTTACTAATAAATAATGATAACTCTATGTTTTTGAAAACTGAACTTATGCATGTTATGATGAATTGTTTAATGTTTAGGCATGCAAGGTTTAAACATTTCAAATATAGGTAAGATTAAAAATATAATATACAGTGTCTAATGAGTTTTTCAAATGTCATTTGACTAAAAAAACTTGTTTATGAAAGTACCTAGAATTATGGCTATTGCAAGATCTTTATTTTGATGAAGTGAAAATAAATTTAAACATTTGTATGTAAAGGGATTTTGTAGATTTCAAATATGAAACTTTAATTAATAACAAAATATAGGATAGAAAAATATATACTATATACACTATAGGTTTGATTAACATAAATAGTATATAATATTATAGGTAATATGAGTAACATAAATATAATATAAAAATAAAAATAATTAATATTGGTCTTTATTTCATAGAATAAAAAGTAAAATTAAAACAAAATACAACAACAAACAAAAAACATAATATTATGTAAGTACTCATTATTGAAAATTGAAAACAAATGACATGCACCATTTATTTATGCCAAAAGGACAGATACGGCAATTTATTTGGAAAACTGGATATTTTGGCATGTCAATGAATTACTGGGATATCTTTGTTTTGAGCAGTTGTAGGTGTGTTAGAAATCATTTTTAGAGATTAAAAAAATTATTTCCACTAGGTTTCAGTAACCTGGAAGTAGAACTTTCATAATAGAGTGATTATTGATAGGTATCACCAAAGAACCACCACATAAAAACTTTGTTTTGAGCGGTTGTGGGTGGGTTGCAAACTTGCAAATTAATTTTGGGTGGTTAAAAATCATACAAATGATATTACATAATTTTATTTTAATTTTTTTATATATGTTTAGTAAGTGGTGGTTTAGTAACTCTAACTTAACAAAAAAACCAAAATGTATGTCCATAATGCCATCACAAACATTTTGAACATACCTACCATCTATTCATACTGAAAAACTACTTCAATATAAATGAAAATAACTAAAATTGTACGAATAATCCAATTATTACTGGCTACCAATATTGAGTTGGTATTTTATCAGTACCAAATATTTAACTATGGATATTTTTAATTTATGAAAGGTTTTAATTCATTCTAGAGGTTTGTAAAATAAAAAAACCCAGATTGCAGACACTATACAGACTACTTTATTGATTTTGTTTGACATATTATGTATATTTAATATTTATATAGAATATTATTCCTAATAATAATAATTAACATAGATATGACACTTTGGCCGTTTTAAATATTTTATCTACGTCTGAACACTAACAATATTGTCGTAAAAAAGTTTTAAATTTCATTTAAGTATTTCAAAAGAACATAAGTATAAATTAAATTGTATTTTACTGGTAAAGTTACAAACCAAAAGAGACACCAAAACATTCAAAATATATCTTATAATATAGTAATGAAGCCAATGAGAATATAAAAACTCATCAATAATAGTTATCCAATGATTTGACAAAAGGTATATTGACTAATTAGGGTACATAAATAAATGTGTATATTTTAATTGGAATTTTTATGGGGAATATTGTATAAGTATCTTAAATTTATTTTAATAGTATGTTATATAATAGTATATAAATGTATGTATGTAAAAAAATGTCCACAATAAGTACATATAACAAAAATATTAAAGTCAGGAACATAAAAGCACTTACAACTATTTGGTTGCCATTTATTCTTTTTCTTCTAACAATACGAAAAAAACTTTTTGGTTTTCAAACAGATTATCATAGAATAAACATTTTAATTTTACAATGTTTTTACAATTATTTTTCAGGACATTTTATATCTACTACTGTTTTCACTTTGGTGTTATTGTTTCTCCCCTCTACCATTTGTATTATAATATGACAACCTGGAAATAATTATTTAACTCAATCTACAAATGTGTGGATATCAAATTAATTTAGAAACACTATTTTTTTTTTTTATTTACATAATATATTTATCAAGACTGCCAAAAGAGTGGGGTAAATTATTACCAAGTACTTAGTAGATATAAAATCTCCCAAAAAAAGTTAAATATATATGTTATATGTATATATATTTGGTTACTTCAAGTAACTATATCGCCTTATTTTTTAAACAAATGATAAATACAAACAATCATTGCACATAATGGTTTCAAATTGACTTACTTTAAGCAGTTAACATTTCTTTTATTACATATATATTCCAATATTAACACAGAGTACTTCTAACACAACACTCTCCAAATCTAAACCTTTTTTTTTTTTGTCAGTATTTATTATCATAAGGTGATCAAGA
Organism: Acyrthosiphon pisum; assembly: GCF_005508785.2. NCBI lineage: Eukaryota > Metazoa > Arthropoda > Insecta > Hemiptera > Aphididae > Acyrthosiphon > Acyrthosiphon pisum. The sequence continues at coordinate 82,567,649 of NC_042493.1, forward strand.
ACCAATGTTATTATTTTAATAATAACATAAATACAAATCAGTATGTAAGAAAAGATATGTGAGCCCCACTTAATAATATTCAAGTAAAAACTGATATAATACTAAGTCTAAAATTATCATTATCATATTATTATTGGCACATAAACATTATCTCCAAATATTGTGTGCATTTAGTTGTACATAAAATAATAAATTATAAATGTGTTATGTGTGTATATAAAGGATAAATATGTATGTTATAATTTACATTTTATAAATTATTAAAAACTAACACGTCCTTATTAACTAATTATAATATAAAAATGGTTGTGTCACAAATGCGGAAATAATAATAATATCACCTCGTCATAAAAACAAATACTTACATTGTATATTTAAAGATACTAAAAAAAAATGCAAATAAAGTCAGCCAAATGGTTATTATACCCACGAATCACCACCTTGGGCGGTGGAGACATCAACAGATGATACTTTTGGTTGCGCCTGTTCATTATAATTCCACATTTCACCCATTGAACACGATGGGTCATATTGTTTATTCTTCTTTTTCTCGCGGTTAACTTGAGCATAAAGTGGTTCACCTGGTCTTAATGGCTAAAAACAAAAATATACATTTAAAAATAAATACTTGTAATATTGACAATTCTATTTAGCAAACATTAATATTGGTATTTATATCTATAGTATTTTGCATAGTTTAATACTACATTTCTACACTTAAGATCTAAATTGAACATACATCAAATAATAAATTCAAAATAGTAAACCATATTTTTTTCACACATTTTAAGACATTTTAAATAAAAATATTAATGAATAAATAATTAATTTCTACATTTAATTAACATACAATTTCAGATTTTTTTTGTTATTATAAAAATATATTTATGTAAGCAAATAAGTTATTATAGAAAACAAAACATAATTGACAACATTTTAAATTTTAACTATCATAAAAACTAATTGTATTTCAAAATACAAGTCTATACTTGTATGAAGTATATTTCTTAAAAAGTTTGTGTCCAAATAAAATATACCTAATTCAATAAAACGTTGAAAATAATTTAAACACAATCCATGTTAACATTAAGTCTAAAATAAATAGGTTTGAGAATTGTATGTACCAGAATATATAATAAGATAGGAGTCCTTATCTCTTTAGCCCCCATGCTCACCCATTGAAAATCAGATCAATGCACCTAGTTAAATATTAAAACTTATTTAAATAATAAATTATTTACTATACTTTATTAATTCAAACTATAAATTATATCTAGAATGTATCATGGAAATTTAAAATGTATTCACTTAACTATACAGTTTGCTATTATGAGGTTTATCATTGACAATTATTATTCAATTATGTATAATTTAACTAAAGATAGCACCACCATTGAACATTAAAAATGGATTTTTTCTTGTTATGCATGCTTTTAAAGTTCAATAACAATAGCAGAATATGACTGTAGTCACTATATATATAGTTAATATATTACCAGTACTATATTGTATTATAAAGATAAGTTGATACCCATATTTATAAATTATTAAATACAATTAGATCTTGAGTTTTGGATTTTGTTTGATAAACTTTATTACAAATGTTGGTGTATGTAGAAACTTCTTAAATAGTGCAGTGAAATATGCAAAGTATGAATAATATGTGCAGAAATCAAGTGAGTACAATAAATAAATAATCTGGCTATATAAACTACTTGTTATGTAACTTTTAACTATGAATACTACATATAAAAGATGAAAACAATACCGATGAATTACCAACACTCAATCTACTCACATGTCCAGGAGGATATATTAATACTCCACCAGCTGGAGGAGTATGATTAGACACTTCGGGGTATGGCATATCAGCTAATGGAATATCTTCATTCTGAAAATATCAAGTACATGAATAAAATAAAGAACTAACCGAAATAATAAGACTTTTTTTAATTCAAATATTATGAAATCTGTTTATTTAATAATATAACTAACATGTTAGTGTGTACATACTATAATAAATTGTAAATGAGAAAAGAATAAAATATAGATTATTATTTATATATTGAAAGATGAATATTGTAAATTTTATATGAAATGAGAATTTTAATATGTATTTGGTCATTAACTTCATTACCCAGATAAATAAAATGCTAAAATCATGGTAAAATTTAATTTGTTGTTTTTATCTAACACACATTAAATTTACATTCTGCATACTATCTAATATTGTTATTAATAAAATTAACCCATTATTAAACATATTATAAAGGTTTATTCAATATGTCTATTTATAAGTTAGTAATATTTTTTTTAAATAATGTATTTTAGGTATCTACTTATGTCTCAATTCAAAGTTAAAATATCTTTAAAAAAAAAAAAAACTGACAAGGGAGCATTAAAAATGATATTTTATGGTTAAAAAATGTAAATTTACTCTATGTAAGGAATAACAATGCTGTATTAAAAATTAAGTACATAATAATTATTATGTTATGTAAAAGAAAACAAACAACAAATGCATGGGTAGTCTGTCTTTTGGAGTACGACCTAATAAGTAGTTGAAACAATGGTAATGAAATAAAAGTGCATAACATTATTAATAGTATAAAAATGAACATGAAATTTTTTTTTATTATTATTATTAGATTTTGTAAAAACAATTTGTCTCGACAATTAATAAATTTATAAAATTAAAATAAATAATACTTATTTAAATTACAGCAAAATAACATATTTTTTACAATTAGTTGTCATACATTTTTAGTTACTAACATTAAAATCTTAGCATAGAAGTTGTGAAATGAGATTTACAATATTCACTGGATAATATCATTAAAGTCCATTCATTATTAATTATCATTTAAAGTTACATACATAATATATAATGGTAAATGAAATAAATTAATTCACACCAGTTATCTGAAAACATTATAACATTGGTGTACAAATAAGATCATCAAAAACCATTGTATATTAAATGTAGTTTTTAATGTAAAATTCTTTACTATTAAAATAAAAAAAATAAAAAACTATCGATAAAATCACCTTTGTCTAGGTATTTTAAAATACACAATACTTTTATATTCAAAGAGTAAAATTTAAAATGTAATTAAAAAACATAGTATTCTAATTTAAAAAAATATTAGGGTCATCCACAAATTATGTTACAAAATTGACAAGGTTTCATAGAGTGCTAAATCCTCACCAGTCTTGTAACAATAATTTGGATGACTCTGTATATTCACAATATTTTTCATCTTTTAACTTACAGCCTGATAAGTAGAATTTGTGTTAGAGTTTGATAGTGAATGATTCATCTGTGAAACATTTGGATTTTGTCTTTGTATCGTTCGATCTTCATACCGAGTTCCACCTTGACTAGCCATAGGGCGATTAAGTGTACTGTTTGCATTATTTGGTGAGTTCACTCCACCCGCTGCATTTCTGGCTGCAATAGTTTTTGTAACAAAGTCTTGTTCTCTCCAACCGTGCTTTTTGTATGCATCTCTCAACTCTTGATGCTGCCACATAGCAAACAAAACTTGGCTGGCAAATTTCAAAACTCTAGATGTATATTTTTGGCGCTGTCTGATTATATTCATTAATCTTTCCACTCCACTTGAATCCAGTAATGACCTACACAAATATACGTTTATATAAATATTTAATTTTAAAATAAATGCAGTATATTTTATAAATGATTCATAACACAAATGTATTAATATTATACAAAACCTTACAAATGTGATTATCCAACACAAGTCATAATATTAAATTCCTCTGCACTACTATAAATACCTAGCAAATTCAGCATTTTTCTTAATGACTTCGTTCAGTGTAGCCAACACTGCTGCTATAGTATCATCTGAAGTTCCTTGATCGTGTTGAGCATTTCCTGACGGTAACTTTTGCACTAAGTCCCTCATTGCATACTTGCCTAAATAAAAAATGTCAACATATTTACTTATAAAATATAATATTTTAAAACAATTAAAACAATTAAAACAAACCAATAAGTTCTTTATTTCTTTGATCAATAGCCAAATTCCTTAAAGCTGTGGCAACAGCACATACTACACGATCAACTTCCATTCGTAAGAGCTCTACAAGAATAGGGAGACCTTTTTCTTTCCGAACAGCAGCTCTAATTTCAATACTAGGTTGCCAATAACAAGCAGCTAAATTTTGGATTGCACCTGCAGCAGCTTCAAGAGTTTCTGGATTTGAACAACTCTGTAGCAGCGCTAGGTATGATTGAACAACCTAAAATAAATGTTGAGAATGGTTAGATTTTAAACAAAGTAACAATGCGAATTCATACTTCTGGTTGCCATAAAAGTTCCATTCCTTTAGCAGGTTCTGATCTAGGAATTATACGACTGCTAGGGTTTTCTTTAGGTGAAACCACTTGGATATCTTTTTTCTTTTTACTAGCTCCGAAACAGCCTAAGTTTTCTGCTGAAACAGAAAATGAAACATAAATATAATGTATTAAATATTTAATGAACATTTATTTTTTTAAACTAACCTTTTGGCTGAGGACCAACTCTACTTTGAGTTGGTAAAGGGTGTTTATCATAATTTGGATCTTCAACTTCTTGACACCTGTATGATAAGTTACGTAATATGCATACACAATTTTCAACACTCTTATTTCCAATATTTGACTTTTCAATAGCAGTTGATATTACATAAAGAAGTGAATCAATTAAATGTTCACATTCACGTAACTTTTTTCGTGCATATTCACCAGCTGAACTTATATTCCTAAATTATAAAAATTAATATTTAATACAGTTTAAACTATTGCAATTAAACATTAGGAATCATTACATACCTCAATACTCCAGAAGTATTTCTAAATACAGTAGACCAACAAATATCACTACAGGCAGTAGGACTCCACCCTGAATGAGGTAGTAAAATATGATTCACAATAGTAGAAAGACCATCATCAATAATTGATTTTTTCAAATCCTTTTATAATAAACAAATATGAAATAAGTTTGAAAACCTAACTAGTTTTTATAGTAAATACTTCGCATGATGATAAGTTCCATAAAACTCCTGTAACGAGTTCTTTAACTTCTGCATCAGCTGATTTATGCAGTAAATTGATTAATAATGGTATTCCACCAGCATCTTTAATGGCTCGTTTGTTTTCATCATTTTGTCTTCCATATGATAAATTTCTAGAAGAAAAGAAAATTGTACTGAATTTCTATATAAACAAAATATATGACTAAATATATACCTAAGGGCCCCACATGCATTTCTGTAAACATCTGGACAATCATGGTTTAAGAGCTTTGCCAAAGCTTGAATTCCACCTAATGTTCTAGTCTTTTGTTTATTTGGATCATCCATATAACATAAATGTTGTAAATAAGCAGCAGCATTTGCTTTAATTAAATTATTTGGGTTAGCCAGGAATGTTATAACTTCGGGCAAATTAGGATCCCTCCATCTAAGACCTAAAATAAAAAAAATAAATTAAAAAAAATCCGTTATAATAGAAACACAACAAAAACGTACCTTGTGCCATTTGATCTCCACATTCATCCATATTCCATGATCCACTCATTTGATCTAAATAAGTAAAAGTTTTAAATATTATTTTTGTTTGAAACATACATATTATTATGAAAGTATGTAAAATAAGAAATTAATACTAACCATAACAATCACCAGGTGACGGTGTAATTCGGTGATAATGGTCATGATTTGGATGCAATTGAGTTGCATCAAGTTCTTCATAACCAGAAGGTGGATATGGTAATCCTTTTCTCATGTATTCTAAAAATAAGTTAATTTCAAAAGATTAAACCATTATGTTACATTAATTTGTTCTAAATATTGATATTTTTAAAATATTCATACATAAAATTGTAATTACCTTGAGCCATGAGCTGTTGTGGTGGAGGAGATTCACTGCAAGCACTAGGGCTTGGTGGTGTGGGTATCGTTTCATTATATTCATGCCCCAGTTGGTTAGGGGATGATCCTGTGTCGTATACATGGTATGCATTGCCATCTATTTTAGCACCTTGCTGGCCAGGTATATTGTTGGAACTGTAATATGAAAGTCCAGGATGTACGCCAACATAATGGTCATAATCCTGACAACCTGGATTATAATTCTGGTAGTCATTATTATAATGTCCTAAACAAAACAAAATGTATATACATATATAAATAAATATCTATTAATTATATTACAGAACTTTATAACTATTTAAATTGTAAACAAGCAACAAATATTTAACAATGATGTATTTTTAGTTATGTACGTGACCAGGTTGGAAGAGTTCAAAGAAATTTCAGATCTATAGACACAATAATGGAACACAGGTATTACTATGGCTTAGTGATCGCTTCTAAAATTAACAATAAAAATAAAAGATTTGAAGACAATTAATTTTAACTACCATTGATTAGTTTATTATTAAACTTTAATATTTTCAATATATTTTATGATATTTTTATTGTTAATAATTCAAAAATCTTACAATAGTAAAACTATAATCTAATCTAAAAAAATTTCAAAAAATTTTTTTTCTTGAGATTATTTAATTTAGAAACACGTACTATTAACTTTTTAATGTGGAAACTGTAACTACTCAAAATAACTTTTATTAATTGGATTATATTAGTTCACTGTATTTCACTTTCATATAATTTAAAGAATAAAATGTGTACAAACCAGATTCTGACATATGAACGGGATTATTTGGTTGAGTTGATGAAGTTGACGAAGATGATACTCCTAATGTGTACGGGATGTAATCTAATGAATGACCATTAGGAATCATATGATGAACTTCTCGAACAACTTTTGTTACAGTTGTGACCTGAAATAAAAAAAATATTTTAAAATTTAGCATTCAAATTCATTTTAGATACAAGTTTTACTCAATCAAAAATATAAAATAATATTTACTTGTTGTGTTGTTTGATGTTTCTTTGTTTGGGAAACTAATACAGGTTTTTCACTACATTGAGCAGATGAACTAGATGAATGATTTTCTTGAAGGCCGTTGTTTGAATACGCGATATCATTTGGGTATGAATTATTTTGAGAGAGGTCTGACTGAGCTCTAAAAAAATAATTAGAAAAATTTAGGTATCTATGTATTTTGCAATTGCCTATTAAATTTTAATAAAAATTATTATTATTGTAATATAATAAAATTCATAGCTGCGGATTTTATACAATTAGATGGTTTTGTTTTTCTAGCTACGTGGAAAGAAATTTAATCAGTTTGTTTCAAATTACTAGTACATAATATACTAAATATTTGCTTCAAATATTTTTGTTTAATTTTGTACAGGAAGGCTGTACTCACAGCGTTTCCCTCTATTTTGTAATACAAACACAAAAAAGTGAACTTTGTAAAATCTGGAAATTATGATTGGATTCCAGAAGTTTATTTTTGGCAATTGCAGCCAATAGTTATATTTTTTATTATTTTTTTTTTTTTTTAAGGCAAAATATTTTTAGGCCGTTCTTTCAATAGCACGTATTAGTTTCAATGAATAAAATTACTGATTTAATTGTTATTATTTAACACATAATATCAATCAACAATCTTAAAATAATTAAGTTTAAAAAATAATAGCCAACAATTCAATTGATACATTGATTTATTAAAAATATGTTTTTATTATTATTTACCATTGTTTTCCAATTTTAATTTTAAAAATTGTGTACTGGGCAGAGGGCGTTTTAAAAATACATTTTGACCAGCATTAATTTAAACGTGCATGCTAAGTCCAACAGTTTTTAAAAACGTTCAACACATAGATATTATAATCATATTATACATATACTCGGTTCAGCGATACCACGCCGTCCACCGACAAAATCTGGTTCCCCACGCAACACCATTGGGGAACTGGATTCAATAGCAAGGTGATGCGGAGAAATGTGTAGAATCGGCATGTTCTCTCGCTGAACAGAGTATAGATTCAATTAAAAAATGTAACTAACTAAAAGTCTACAAAAATTGTAGTAAATAATAAAAACAATAAACTAAAAATATAAATGTGATTTAACTCCAAATTACAATTTATTAATATGAAATATGGGGGAAAAAATCAAAAAAAAAATCACACAGCTTTGCTTAGAAACCAGAAAGGTAATAAAATTACATTTTTTTTCACTTAAATTTTAAGGGCTAAAATACAAATTGTACCACATTTACTTACATATTAATATATTGAACTATGTGTTAACCCATACATTTTTTAATAATTCTAGATTGAATATATAATTTATTACCTAGTTATCAAAACTCAATAGCAAATATGAGTATATAATACCAAATCCAGGCTAAATAATAATACTCAATGACTGAGTCTTCTAATTGGTTTTCTAAATAATTTATTTAATAGTATATTAAGCTTGTAAAAATAGTTTTTGATTTAAGTATAGTGGAACTAATTATTTCACAAAATAAAATACATTTTTACCAAAAAAATATAAACCAATTTAAAAACAATATCATAGAAATTCATAAAAGGACAACCACATGTGTTGTCTCTGTCTTGCAAATGTACAACATAGTAAATTTTGATTTAGTAGAACTTATTTTGTTAGCTATAATATTATGTTGAATTAATTTAATACCAAATTTTAAGGTCAGAATATTATCTGTGTGTGTACGTTGGATTTTATCGATATTTGAAATTTTAAGCAAGTTATGAGTATTCAAATAGTATTTTACATACCCATCTCTTTAAGATTTAGTAAAAACATAGATACAAATGATTATGAGTAAATTTTCTCTAATATTAAAGCTTACAGCACAATTTGTTATATATTATGTTTTATTTTTAAATCTATAATTTAATGGAGTACACTTCTTTTAATCTGGTACATAACTAATAATTTGATTCAACTTTTAATATTGTGATTTTTTGGTCAAATTTAAGCCAATCTATAATAATTACAGAGATACAAAAATTCAATCCAATAGGCACATGCAAAATTTTAACAAAGGATTTTTGACAAACAAAATAACCACAGACAAAAGAAAAGAGATTTTTATGTAAGAATAGTATTAGTAAAAATAAATGTAAAGAAAGATACATTTTAAAATAGGTATGAGGGGCAGATGATTTCCAAAAAAATTATCCAATGACATATGTGGTAGAAATAATCAAAATGCACAAAACATGTTAAAAATATGTAACTAGGTCAGTTTAAAAAGTTTTAAATTATATTTAGTTTCATCATTAGATATTTTAAAAGTTACTATAAAAAAATGTAATTAATTGATGTACATTTATGTAAATGATAATTAAAATTATTCCTATTTCTATAAATTTTTACCAAAAATATTACGATATTAAACAATAACGAGTTTATTGTCATATCCATAAATTATTTCATAATAATTTTATGGGGTGAATATATTTTTTTTCTCTCGAAATTGTTAACATATTTCTTATGTGACAATATATGAAGGAAATATAGACTAATATAAAATCTATGAATAGGTACAAAAAAAAATTATATTTAATGATGACCATGGGTTAACCTGAAAAAGTGAGTGCTGGACGACAGTGCACCACCCAACTCAGGAAGAAGACAACGCAACACATTAGTATAGTTATTAATTAGTAATTACAATTTGGTATTAAGTTATAAATAAAGGATTAATATTATACATCACAAAAATATCTATATAAAGGTAGTTCAATGCATACTATAAAATAACTCATTCATAAATCCGAGCATAGCATAATTCAACAATAAAGAAATTTCATCGCCGAGGCCTTGTTAATAAAAATATAACAACTTCAACACAAACGCAAGAACGAGTGTTGGGGAGATAGAGAAGTTGACATTACAATTGCGTTTAATATATTATTTGTAAATTGGTAATAAACTAATAACTAATAAACAAAGTAATAAATTAATAAACGCCTAATTGTTAGAAAATAAAGTAGGTATGGCAAATTTATTAACAACTTAATTATTTTAGTTTATTTATTGTATAAATTCTTGTAAATTTCAATATTTAATTGTATTTACGATACCTACTGAGGAAGATGTGTTAAAAAGATTACCAGCGGAGCGTGTTTAACCACCGCGAGGTTAGTCAAGATAGGCAATACATCAAGTATGTGTGTGCGTGAATTGCTAGCGTGTACATAGTAAACGATCATTAGTGAGTGACTCACCCGTATGTACCACTCCCACACATAAGAACGATAAGGATACTGGAAATAAATTAGAATTCCTCATTATGTTTACTTGAGAACGGCGACATTTCCACTTTTATTTATTGTTTTATTTTTAATTAGTGTAATTCATAAAAGAATATTCATGAATTTTTACGTTTCCCAACGTAGTTAATATTGTAATATTGAAATTGGTAAATAGTTGGAGTCGTTTAAAATTAGATATGTGAGAAATTATAATATATTTTCATAGCCCTAACTGCGCCCACAGATAAATACGTTTCAGCGGAAATAGATATATTTAAAAACAGTCGGTTTGTAATCTAAAATTTGATTATGAAGGCAAAACCCTATGAGCCGGAAATACCTATTGGTAGTTGCCAGTTGGTATGTCATATTATTATGTAACATAATTCATAAATAATCATAATATTCTATTGTCCATTCAGGAATTATAACTAATTTAAATTGTCAATTAACACTTAGTTCAAAAAGTAACACTACAGAAAAAATATTTTTCAATAAACGAAATAATGTTATCACATTCATAAATCTAATTAGGTATGGCTGTTTTACGTAATTACGAGCATATTTTTATATTTTTGAATTTAAAGAGCATTTTGACAATTTGTACCGCGTTAACCGCATATTCCAATTAATATGGACATATTTTAATTTTAACAAAACATACACACTGGTAAATATTTTCAGACAAATAATAAGTACGACTGTCTCATATCATACATCCATGATTCATACGTTAGTGATTGAAATAGTTTTAGTGCTTAATGGTATTGATAATTATTAGGTAATTATGTATGAGCAAAAAAAATATAAATTGACCTTAACGTACGATTTAGTACAATAAGGTATTTAAACAACTTTTTTTATTGTTGAAATAATACTTTTAAAAAAAGAAATATAACCCATAGACGATATTAGTTCAATCGTAGTCAAACATACTTTTTCTATGACCTAAAAATGTTCAATGTTATTGAACGAATAAATAAAGTAGAAATTTAACGTAGAATTGTTTTAATTCTTCAATAAAATTATTCATAAATATACATATAACTTTTCAAGAGTATTTAATTCCAGCTGTTTTACTAGTTACTGCCAAAATGTGGGATGGAATCCTATATTACGATATATGTCGGTACTACTGACTATCGTAGTATCGTGGTTAACAAATAAAACTTCTGAAAACATGTTTTGAATTTGTCATAAAATTAACGCGAAAACGACTTTTTCACTTTTTTAATTTAAACTCATAAATTTTATAAATATAAATAATTTGAAAATATAAATAATATTAAAATCAAAAAACTAATTTAAAATTGTAAAATTCCATTTTCGAGTTAACTTTACGAGGAATTTAAATTCGGTTTCATACATTTTATTGGATACTTAAATTAGTCAGTACTATTTGAAAATAATTCGCTCTAAGACAAAAAAAAAACCAAAAATAATGAAATTATATAACGTGCGATGTCACGCTGTTAACATGTGTGTGCACGTGTGAGAGTGTCCCGCTATTTCGTATACACTATATTATCACTAACACTAATTATAATCAGTTACAACGGCACTACTCACACATTCCCAAAACACGCCCGCACTCGAAAAATTGCCTATATTGAATTATTCAAAAAGATCGGTATCGAAATATAATCGGTGTCGGTAATCGGCACATGTCTAGAATGCTCAAGAACTTTGTTAGTGTATATAGTCAGTAACCTCAATAGTGATGAGTTTGTTTGCATATTATAATAAAAAAAAAAAAAAAAATACAAAATATCATAATATCAATGATTATAGTTACCTATAAATTATACTATGGATTGCTACAACTTACTAGTATTTATATTTTAATATCAAAGGTACCTAATACAATATTATATTAGGTATATATTATACTATTTGAAATTAACAAAATTATTACTATCCACATTGAATACATAATTAGGTAAATTAAAATATAATTTGTTGTAGGTATTCAATAACAATATAATTGATAACAACTAATCATATTTTAAATATAAAATGTATTCAAATAATTGTTTTAATTTTAATCTGTTTGATTACTGTTTGCTTTAATTAGTACGCTCTTTGAATATTCATCTTCGAGTTTCTATTATTGACTATTAACCCAATATTCACAAACTGCCAATAAAATATTTCATGAAAAACAGTAACCTACGTTTTTTTTATATAGTATCTACTTATAGCAAATATTTGTTATTAGCATAATACTCTGTTGTAAACTGATTAAAAAAATTAATTAATTAATACATTTTTTCATAGTACCTACAATTATGTATTATCATGGTTATTCTTTAATAACTTGATTTAAAAAAAAGCAAGCTAGTGCATAAAAAATAACAGTCTCAAAGCAAGTATTAGTAAATGTAAAAAAATACAATAGGATATTATTAGATAGGTGACTTTTTAGTAAAATATCATGCACATTTTATTTTTACAATTCATATAACTTTAAACAATATATAATTATGCGAGTTATGTTTCATAAATTATTAACAATACTGAATACTGCATTTATTATCTACCATGTATTTTAATAAATAATAAGGCAAGAAAAACTAATAATAATACACAGTGATGCCAATATAAAGACTAAATAAAAAAAAAAAAACAATCACATGACATGTCTAAACAAAGCATGTATAGAAGCCAAAAAGGTAAAAATTAAAAATTGACATTAAATTATGGCAATTTTTTTATAAGAAATAAAATATACCTCTGTGTAATCTCAGTGCAAGTGAAGCTTTGCTCTTGAAGCTTCTCCACCCTTCTGTTCACCAACCTGTCACCCAAGCAAATTTGAAACAAATGTGTTTATTATATTTACACAAGCCAATTCAACATTATTGCATTTATCTCACTCTGACCAGCAAGATAACGCGGTGCGGCCCCACAAAAATGTGTTATATTGTGCGATACCCAGACCACGAAGACTGGTTCCAAAAAAGGCAGGATGACACAAGGGGTTGAATCAGTGCGTTCTTTCACTGATCAGAGTATATAAATAGTTAATATTCTCATAAAATATTAATTATTATAAATTAGATAAAACTCAATTATATTTGATAAAAGCTAATTGGTTATGGTTATATATTAACATTAAAAAGTATTAATAAAAATATGATTTTCTACACTTCTACATTTTCAAATACATTAAGTAATTAATATTTTAAGTTATATTTGAAGTATACCTATATAAACAATGAAATAAAACTTACATTATACTTACTTAATGTCTTATTAATGATAAATCATTTAAATAATGTATAATATTTTTAAACAATATATCTAGGTGACAACCAGAGTAATAGTATTTTATTCGAGATTTTATTATACATTAAATATTATTATATAATATAATGATGTAGGTATATGCTATATAATAAAGCAAATATCAAGATAAAAAATCAAGATAAAACTATAAGCAAATTATTAGTAATTAATGTTCATGATTTATAAAAATTAGTTAATAATAAGCCCCTTTTAGTTATTTATAAGAAATATGTTAAACATTTTTAAGCAACATTATAGGACCTATTATAGTTATTTAAAATAAAATATGATGACTAAAAGAATGACTATCTCCATTAAAATATACTTACAAACATGAGTCGACCAGCTGATTACTCATTGATAATTTGACACTTCAAACGCCTGAAATCACATTAAAAATGAACCTTAGTTATTAAAAATATTATATATAATAGATGATATCTTTAAAATATATATACTATACATTATTATTATTATTAAAGATTTAAGAATCTTAACCAAAGATCAAGTGATATTTAAGATTTATACAATCAAGTAAACATTTAATAATATTAATTCATTATAAGAGTTTTATAAAAATTATATACCTATTGTTTATACTATAGAATTCCACAACTACAATGTAGATATAATATTAAATAATATATTACCTACACATAATTGTATACATACTTTGGATAGGTAGGTACTAGGTACAATTGATTTAGGTACCTACTTATTAACATTTCATTTTCAATATATTTTAGAATTTTACTAATGTAGGTGTTATAGAGTTATACTAAACAATTGGTGACCACATTAAACTGAAGAACTGTTTTTTTTTTTAATGACTCAGCAATCCTTATTTATTAGTCTACATGGCACATTCTTTACCATAATTTCCGAGATAAAATTGTTTATGCAAGCATGGATAATGAACTATTAATAAAAAGATTGTTTTGTCCACAAGAATGTAAGATAGATCACGAAGAGTACCAAAATAATCAAAAACACCTAGGTATCTAACCAAATTATAGATGAAAAGAATAAAAGTAAAATAGTTAATAAATAAATGTCTAAGATTATTTAGATTACCCTTTTACATATTCAACAAAATATATTTGGTTGTTAAAAAATTGATCACATTTGGGGTGATGTAGGTAATTGGGTGCAAATATAAATAGCAATTAAGTATGCAAATAGATTAATAATAAATAATTAATAATGAAAGTAAATACTGCCATTTTAAATTATATTAAATTCCCATTCATCTAGGTATATTATATTATAAGATAGGTAACAAAATAAAACATTTAAAATCGTTGCACCTATTTTTCTGAGTATTTTTCTAAATATTATTTAGCTGATTTTTACCATAAAATCATGTCAGGAAGTAGGTATATTTAGGTAGATTCAGGTAACATTCTGAAGAATTTAGTATGTCAAATAGCAACCATTAAATTTGATTGTAAATCAACAGAATAAAATAGATATCCATGTTTGTTGAAGTTGATAATTATTAAATTAATATTACATATTTACATTCTAAGAGCATAGTCCCACCAAGTACTATTTTTGTACAGATATTACAATTCTTATATTTTATGCATTGGTACCAATCTAATTTACAGGATTTAAAATCGATGTTTAAATCACGTCCAGATTATTATGTTTGGTTGTGCATATCTTTATAAAAACTGTTGATGAGTCCCTACACTTCCGGTTCACAATACAAATCTATAGATAAATAGATACTCAAACCCAGAGCCATAAGTATTCATTGGTGGAAATAGGGCTTAGCCCCATTACATTATTTATATTTGTGTAACAATATTAATTACTTTGTTCTTAATCCCTGTCTAAAATTTGGTTTGTACATTTAATCTCTTACAAGAAAAAATATTGAAAAATCTATACAACCATTTAGGAACCTACCTATATGAAAACTATACCTACAATGCTAACATATACAAAAAAACCTTTATTCTGTAAATTTAATTTTACTTAAATTTGTACAAGTATTTAATTACTATATACCTACCTACTTTTTGATTATAATTCTTTAAAAACAAATCTTAGATGGGCTTTGGACTCATAACAAATAATGACACATCCAACACAAATTTCAGTTGTAAGATAGATAGGGTTCAACACATAATCCAAATATAAATAATATATTGTTTTTTAGCCTTTGAAATGTTTTATTTTGTTGGGGTACCTAACTTAATGTTTACCAGTTTAAGTAGTATGAATATCCACTCAATAATATTCGAGATAATATTCTTTAATTTCAATTTTTATGAATTGTTTACATGTTTTCAAAGATCAAGACAGCATTACAACTAGATAAGGGCCCAGATGGCAATCGCGAACTTGCCGATCTGGCCAGATTGCCCTTGTAATTAATATTTCCTATGGCTTTAGGTCTAATAGAGCGCATAAAAACTATTTAAAAAAGGTACCTAAGTACTCAATAATGGAAGACAATCAATAAAAAATAGAATTAAATTTGAAATTTATAAAAACAAAGAGATAAGAACTGTGGGAAAAGTGAAACCTAGCTGATCTGAGGTACCTAGATCAAGTTCATAGATTTGTAATAAAATAAACTATGGACACAAATAAGAAACCCAGATTATATCTTTGGAGAGAACCCTTGGCACTTGGACTAATGAAGATACCAAGATCCATTATCGTGTGAAGTCTGAACAGAAAACAAATGTCTGGGCGTACCTAGTTGACGTCGTGAAGGATTAATGTCGAGTGATTAGAGTAAAAATAGACACATGTAAAGTATTTGAACCAGGACGAGTGAAATGTGAAATGAACACAGATAAGAAAGTGCAGTCGCGGAGGTGCAAGCTCAGCGTAATAGGATTATTGTGGACAGGCCACAGCAACCGACGAGGCGCCGGACACTGGGACAGGATGCTGAAACACAATGGACAGCCGAACTGATTAATAGGACGGCGATGTTATGAGCCAATGCACATACGACGCCCACTGTTGGCGACGGGCTACGCCTAAAACGCGAACAGATCAGCGTCGGGAAAACGGGTCGAAGGTGGACAAAAGCGTACACGTACCTTGTAGCAACAGTAGTGAAGTTCGACGTTTTCAACGGGAACGGATCATCGTTTTCGACGGGCGACGGACGCGCATCAGTACGATAATGCGGATGGGGGATGGCGACACATCGGAAGTCTACGGAGTTTCCGGGAGTGTGTTAGCAGAGGCGGCGGCGGTGGCTGCGACGTCTGTTGAGGCGGTGTCAGCGCGAAGCTTCTTCCCCGTAACCGTTAGCTTACACTACTACGACGGCAGCGACGGCGGCGACGACGGCGACGGCAAAAGCGACGACGGCGGCGGCGGCGGCGACGAACGGTCGACGACGGGTCATACGCATCGCGGTCGCGCTATCGGCCGATGTGGGGGCGCCCGATAACCGAGTGACGAACGATGCGACACGTTAGGGGTTACGAGAGGAGAGAAGAAAAAAGTCATGTACAATTACGCGTTATGCGTGTGCGTGCGTATGCGATTAAAAACAATATTGTATTATCATAGGAAAAGCGGTCGCCTCGGTTTATACGTCATCAGTCATCGTCGCTACGTGTGCGCCGTCGCATGCGCGTGCGCAAGTGTTTCCGCTCATGGGTGGATGTGTGTGTATGTGTTTGATCGGAAAGCGGTGAGGGGAAGAGCGAGAGTGAGTGAGTGAGAGAGAGCGCCCGGCGAGAGCGAGTAAGGAACAACAACAAAACGGGGTTATCACCGGAAAGAGGTCAGAGGTGTATTATAATATTGTCACCGACCAACGTGATACTTTTTCTCATTACAATTTACGACGCCAAAAGTGGCGTACGAAAATAATATAAACTATAAAGCGGCCGCGACGGACACAGTTCTTAGGATTGTACTCCTTTTATTTTTTGCTTTCCAAAATTCCAAACCGTTTTTGGCGATAACAGTCTCAGCCAGCGACTGTGAACGCGCGTAACGTAAACAACAAATCGTAAATAACAAAATCGTCGGAGCGCCGCCGCACAGTTCGCATAGACAAAGTGCGCAAGCGCTCACGCCCAGCAGCGGCGCACACGCACACGGTCTCTTAAAGGGGCGGTGGCGGTACTGAGTTATTTTCGCGGCGCCCAGCAAGTCATGTGTAAATAAAGCATGGGGTTGCGAGGTCGCCGCCCGCCCGTCGACCTCTTTGGCGGCGCAACGCACATTAACGGTATCTATACGTGATTCGTAATAAAATATAATAATCTATTATTATATTAAAACAATAGATCAACCTATAAAAAAAATAATAAAATATTATATAGGATATTAGGATGTCGACTGACATACGCAATGTGCGTCTGGGTCGCCTTAGTACCAGGGATGACTTAGGCGGATATTGGTCACAATTATTGTTGAAGTGGCGAAGGCTTACATTTTAAATTAACTAAATATGATAGAAAAATTGTTACGATTTCATAACAGTTACAAGATACAACATTAATAATTATTATAGTTAAGTATAAAAACTATGACATGACCTATGTCCATGGCCGGC
>NC_042493.1:82586925-82615096 GCF_005508785.2 Acyrthosiphon pisum
TATCTGTATTGTATACATTTGCACAGTTCTGTAGCATGGCGATCAGCGGTAGTTTTACGTATTTTACCTGTATGCTGTATGTATACTTTATAATTTTATTCAAAATAAGAACAGAACTGCAGCAGCGATTACCATTCATGGAAAATGAGGGATTTTTATCAGTCGAAATAGTTATTACTGTTGCTTAGAAATTATATGTACAAAATATTTATAATATCATGAACCCCATCATTGAAATGTCTAATTGGCAATTGCACTACCTACTGATGTGCGTATTTCGATGCTTGATCATTATTACCTAGGTATATATATATGTTTAGAGTTTAAAACGAAAACAAACAAAGCGCCAAATCCTATAAATAATAATAAGTAGATAATCTTGCAGCTGAAATATAGGATTTAAATATAGGATTTGAAAACGACGTTTATAAAATATGTAAACAGTATGATTTTATTTCAATAAAGGTCAAAGAATATTGATGATATTTTCATTACTATTTTTAAATATTGATTGAAAAATAAAACAAAATTACGTATTAATATATGATACATTATAATACATTAATACTATATTAGATATTGACCACGATTATGATAAATATGAATTTGATTCGAATATTGTGGAATCGATTCGTTTTTCATTTGAAAACGAAAATTCGCACACATTAAAAAAAATAACAACAACCGCACAGCAGATGGCGAGTACTAGAGCGAGGCACGGTCGCGTATACTCGCTGTCTTGAATAATCTTGAACGACGCCGACGCTCATCGATGCCGATAGATAGCGTTTTTTGACGACGGGGTATTGACGGCCGTCGAGCGCGAAACGTCAGCGGAAGTTCGGGAACTTCATTCGCAGCCATCCCTCTTACACCCTCCACCGGAACTACTTTAGACTTCATACCGATCCGCCCGAGTCACCGGCCACTATCTGTCGGCCTGTTACGGCCGTAAACGTGGACACGACCAAAGCGCAAGACTGATATGAGCCCAAGTCATATTGTTGCATAAATATCCTGGCGACATGTAGTACATTTGCATCAGTAGTGGTTACAACTTAACCATTACATTTCATATGATGAAGTAACTATATGATCTTTAATGATTAATCATGTTACGCCAATGAGAACTTCTCCAGAGGATCTCATTGGAATTCTGATGCCACAACTACTGATGCCTGTCGCTTTTTAATTAAGCGACAATTTATATTAAACTATTTTATATCCAATCGTCACTCACAGATTATTGATTTTAGTTATCTATGGACTATAATTACTTCAGGAATGTTCGATGTGATAACATTTTCATATTTCTACACGTAATGGCCAAACGATTACTGACGTTCTGCTTGTTATTAAATTCTTAACTCGGCATTATTTAGCTTGAATTATACTAAAACATTTTTCAGTTCTCGAATGTTTGTTACATACAAATATATAATAACAACAATATCAAGTACATAAACTATTGGGAATTTTTTTAATCTAATAATTATGAATATTATAATTCCCTCTTTTGTCAGATAATTTAAGGCATGATAGTACCTATTTGGTGTCTGAGATTGTACGTTAACTGCTGCAGTCGTTGAACAACAACAACAAGTTATTTTACACAATTAATTATTTATAATATTATGTCATATTGTTTTTTCCATTATGATAAAATAGGTTCAATATATTTTAAACAGTTTAAACAATTTTTATACGTAATAATACAGGCCATAGATGTATGGCCGTTTATTTATTATAAGGCAAGTAGGACGTACTTTGTTCATCATGTCACTCATGACGTATACGGATACTGTTTAATGTTTATTATATTATCTGTTCTTATCTATATAGACGACTACCTATCTACACGGCTACGCAATAAATTTCAAACGACAAGTCTATCAAACGGTAAATTAATTAATTTTTATCATCACTTATTATTTCATTAAGATCAAGGTGGATATATATATATATATATATATCCACCTTGATTAAGATAATATAATATCAAAATGTATTAAATATTTTGTATTGATTACGTGAATAATTAGTTATATCAATTATCAAATACCCAATCAATAATCATGGATCGCAAACACAAGTTATCCTCACGATTTAAGATACAACTATCTTAAATCGTGTTTATCCTTCTTAAATAATAAATTGATAAATACAATGTAAATCTCTATTATAATTTAAAGGTATATGCTTACCAAGGCTTATAGATTATACTATAATCTATAAGCTTTCGGTGTTTACCTACAATGTTTATTGTTTGTTTGTACTTTGTAGGAATTTGAAGATTTGGAGTCAACATTTGGACGAAATAACATATTTACACAAATTGTCTCAGTAAAAATTGTTCATCTAATGATTTTTAGTTAATTTGTGGTAATTAAAAATATTAATCGTAACTTTTTGCCATTATGAATTTATATATATGAATTACCTATTAAATTTAACATTTATACAAGCCTGGATAAGTTAGTGATAATTTCTTACTAGTTAAACCATTAAAGTAAGAATAAAAAAAAAACTACTAGGTAGTTATGTGGGTATTTAAGTAATAATAATAATAATCTTTCTTTATTGCAACAATAGAATATATAAGTAACTTAAGAAATATAGTAACTTATTTAGATTATAAGTTTGTCAATTAAAATGTCACCAACTAAGTTACCAAATAGTTATTTACTATAAATACATTATAACATTATAACTAGGTACATATAAATAAATAAACCAGAATTAAATTATAACAAATATCATCCAATTATAAAAAAGTGGTTTTAAATTTGTGTAGTATTAAATAAATTTTCATAAAATGTTAATCAGGTACATTTTAATAAAATTTATATTTTGTTCAAAAATTTGAACTTTTGGGATTCGGCAAACTTTGTACATTATTTAAGAATAGTTTATTAAAAAACTATGAATAACTTAATGACTTTTTAAAAATAACTTGTCAAGTTATTCAATAGTTTCAGGAAAAATACAACTATAGTCTAATTAACTATAGTTAAGTTACTCAAACAAACTAATACACAATGTAACTAGTTAGGTTACAACTTAAAAGTAACTTCTACCTTTCTAACTAGTTAATTCCTAGTATTGTATTTAAAAAATAATTAGACTAATTTTAGGCTGTTTAAAGATACACCATTCCACCATTCTACAGAACATCGGTATCAACATAATATTATAAGTTATAAGTAAGTTCATAATAATATTATGATATAATATAAAAATTATTATTTATTAATATAATGTATACAATGGTTTTGTTAAAAATTAGTTCATGCAATAAATTCAATATAACTAATAACCCAGTAATAGATAGTAAAATAAATAAATTATAATAATATAAATATATATTATAAGATATCCTTAGAACAAAAGTGGTTGACAGGTTGAATTCAAATTTTTACACATCCATTGCAGTGACTAAGGTATTCTATGATGAGGTATACTCAACAGTGACACCTATAATACAGCAGAGTAAATTCAACATTTTTCAAAAATGATCTTCAATTAAAATTATTAATTGTAATGTTGAGTAATAACATAACATAAATTACAAATTACTTTTGCAGTAACACTTTAGTAGTTTCATTATATTTTATTTAAGTTAACGCAATTGTAAAGAAATTACATTTTAAAAGTAATTTCTATGTAGCAGTGGCGTATTTAGCATTTTTTTTAGGGGGCGGGCGGATGACAAGAATTTTAGCTTACAGAGCTGTGGGGGACTACAATAGTTATATAACAGGGGTGGCCAAACCGCGGCTTGCGTCATAGACTTTTGCGGCTCGTATCTTAACGTGACATTACAAGTAAGAGCCAAGATGTAAAAAAAAAAAGGTCATAAAATATATATTAATATGACTTTTTTTTTCTTTTACATCTTGGCTCTTAAATTTTTATTAATATATTTGGTGGCTCACAAGTCTCTTCTCGCTGGTCACCCCTGTTATATAATAATATATGTATTCAAATAGCCATGGGGGGAAGGGGATCTGTCCTCTGTTCCGCCCCTGCTATGGAATATTGATGCATGTTATTCTCCACGTTATAAAAAAATCATGAATGTAGAATGTACAACGAAACCTAAGGCCTAGGGTATAATATTAAATTTATAAAAAATTTCAACATTTTTAGATAATAATCAATGATATTATTAAAGATCCCAAGAATCAATACTTTACATTTTGTTCATATAATACAACATTAAAACATTAAGCCATTAAAAATGTATCCGCATTATTACTATATTATAATGTATAACATTGTGCCATTACTTATTAGTTGTTATGGACTGATTTTGTAATTAGTTAAAAAAAGTAATACCCTACTCATTGAATGAAGAAGTTATTATAATTAATTAAAGAAGTATAAAAATAATGTCGCATAACACAAACAAAATTTAAATTAAAAAAATTTAATTTAATGAGTAACATAATTTTATTTCTTTTCAAAACTTATTTACTCAACACTAATGATTTTTTCCATCTAATTAGATATATTTTATTTTAATTTATTGTTACTTGCTACTTGATAATTTATTTACAAATATAGTGGTGCAAATGTGGTTTAATAAATAAACTAAGTATTTTACTATTTTACATAACATAGGCAATTAATTATTATCTAATAATACGGGTACATTTTTTTATAATATGAGTGTATTTTTTAAAAGACTGAAATAAATGGATGTTGAAAATATCAGCTGATGTTTAATACTATTTTATGCATATTATCATTGATTATGTATAATCAATGATATTATCTAAGCATATACTTACTGTGCTAAAATCTATCTGAAAAACGTTTTTTCTTCAACTTTCAAAGACAAATGACAATGTTTGATCTTTCATTCTACGTTTCTACCATGTAACCACTCCACCGTCAGGATAACGTCATGATCTTGTAGTTAACAATATGCTCATGATAAAAATATTTATAAATCATAAACATAAAATACCTAATGGTAATTTTCTAATGTAATCGATTATGAATAAAATTACAGTATTTTGTATGAATAAAGTATACAAATAATTAACATATTTTAGTTGTTTAAAAATACATTAAGATATGTTACAATTTAACATGTTTTATATGTTGCCTATTATTTTTTAAATAATTTAATTTTATACTAAAAAGTAATTAATTAAACAAGGGTAAATTTTGCCACATGGCACATAAGGAATACTATTATACTCCCAAGTATTAAATCAATTTATTCCATGTTGGATGAAACAAATTTCATATAAATATAATATAATGCTGTAAATTAAACAAAATATTAATTCCTGTTAATTAAAAAATGTTCGGTATCCAACTGATGACAGTAATACAAATAATTTTAACTTCTTTAACCCATGAACTGAGTAACAGTACTCAATATTAGTAGATTATGTATATAAATAAGTAACAAAACAAAATTATTATTGTTATATTATACTATAATAAAGCACGAAAAACGTACTCTTTTTCATAAATAAAATCAATATTATTACATTATACTTTATAGTAATGAACCAACTGTTATATGTTAAATTATTACAATAATTAATATTTACCTATGCCGAGTTGCATAAAAAATGTATTATTTTAATGGTTCAATAAAATTTAATAGACCGATCACAGGCCACTAAATTGTTTTCAAGGGATCATTAACTTACTATTTATTCGTTAAATATTTAGTGATTATTCATGCAACCGGCAATATACATTTAAATTTAGCTGTAGTACTAGCTGTAGCAAATGAAAAATAAGTAATTACAAATAATAAGAAAAATATAACGCAGATCCATTAATTAAGTAGAAAAAAATACATAAAATAATAAATTAACTATGTAGGTATAATTATAATAATAATAAAAATTATATTGGCTATAAAGCACATAAAATGAATATAAATGACTAGCCTAAAAAATAATAAATGTATTTAATCATACAATACAGTATACTGAATGGATAATAAATTTAAAATATGATAATATTATGATACAATAATTAATATTATATATTTTGATATTAATCAGTACATAATAAATATTCGAGCAGAATTTTGGGAAATGATCAAATTAAATATAATAGTTTTATTTGTTTAACACCTGGTTTCATACAATCCACTTCGCCCAATATAACGAACCCATTTTACAACATCGTGATCAGAATAATTCAACTTTGGCTCGAATACCTTTAAATATCTGACTTTGAATCCAGAAGGAGCAAATGGTACCTCAAAATTCATTGAAATTGGTGGTCTAGTCCATTTTTTCTTAGTATCAGTCTCCAAAAGATCGATTTCTGCCGATAGCTGCGTTTCTTTCATGCCCGCCATCCTCTTAATTTTCCACACAATCGCGTTATCTGAAGCCTTGTACTTGGCTTTTCCTTTTAAGCATAACAATTGAACACCAGCTGTGTTCAAGGGAGTGGGGATCTTGACTTCAATTTTTTGTCCTAACAAGGAGGGTTTGAAATTAGACTTCAATACGGCTTTGACTTCCATGCGAGTACGACCTACTTCTCTTACCAACGGTATAACTCTGAATGGCAGTGATATATCTTTGGTGGTACGGTAACGCATCAACTCAAATTCACCATCTGGTGGAATGAAGCTTATGGAATGTTCGGTTTCAAATTTTGAAAGTTTCACGCACTGATGAAATTGGCAATCATCGATGACGACAACTGGCTTGCCAGAAGCTGTTCTAGAGCCTGTGTCATCAAGAATCTTGGTGCCCTTGGACTCCATGACTATCTTATCATTGATGCCAAACTTGCATTCAGGCATGCCGCTCAGGTAGGACTTCATGAGAATGCGGCCGGCAACATGTGCTGACAACACTTGACCCTGGGGCGACATTAGCAAGTTAACATACTCCAGCACGTCGAGGAACAGCTCGTTACGGCGGTACTTTATGCCCTCGCGTCGCCATCCAATCTGGCCAGTGACCTGGGACGTGATCTGCATCTGCTCCTCCTTGCTCTGTGATTTGACGCCCGTCTGTGTGATGAACGTCTTGAGCACGCCTGTGTCGCAGTTCTGCGGATAGCCAAAGTCAAGTATCTCGTCGAGCAGCTCGTAAATGAGAACAAAGTTGTTCTTGATGTTCTCCTCGTTGATCTTACCAAAGTACGACTGCATGACCTGCGTGAAACGTATGAGGAACTCGAATACCATGGCACCGTTGACATTCTGCTTGGTGACAGCGGCCAACCAAATGTTGGCCCGACGGATGTGGAAGAACGAAGTGCGCGCGATATTGGTGACTGGAGAGCGGACTTGCTGGCGTGCGTGTATAACGTTCACGCGGAACGCGTCCACGGCGTTGCGGCCGATGTCATCACGGTACACACGCGATATCAACACTTCACCCTTGTGATTGTACATGAACAGACCGCCGATCATGGCGACGTCTGCGGCTGTCTTGTCTCCGGTCAACCGTGTTTAATTTATTGTATGAATATTAATTATTAAAAAGCAGTTGATAGTTGATGCAATAAATTACATAAATTCGTATGTGCGCGACGAGTATTATGATATAGGCAGTCGGTGTTTCCGACTTCCGTTATCAGCGCATCGCGTTATCGCGTCCCCCGGACTCGGAAATATTGGTCACGTCGTGGAACAAACGAGCGGTACAGCGCCGCCCATCTATCATGGAGGCGCCGCCGCAAAAGCAATAAAGCCAATATATTTTCTTTTGTCTATGAATCTATGAATAAAGCATAAACTATAAAGATATAATATTCTATGGCAGAATATGGGCGGAAGTCGGATACTAATTTACTATTATAGATCCGAAGAATTAAGGCCTTATTAACGAGCGGAGCGATGCATGTATTGATTTTGCTATGATGTGTGTTTTTTTTTGTGTCTGAAGGGATAAACCTTGAACTCATGAATAGTTTTATGGTCTGAAAACACTTTTTCTAATATGAAAAAATATATGCTCAAATCATCAACTTTAATGGAGGTTTCTCAATTTCCGGTAGACAATTTGATCTATAGTTAGTACTTTTGACCTTAGGGAGGTCAACATTTAAAATTCTCAGTATCTACCTACTTATTGAAAAAATCGTAAAAAAGTACGACAATGTGTTTAAAATTTTAATAATAATATTATTGAAATAATTGTTTTTTCTGGGCCCATTTAGTGAGTGTTAAGTATTACTTTGGAGCATCAGAGACAGTCCAATTTTAAGGCTATCGATGATTCCGAATCATTAGATGAATACAATATGAATAAATTATGGACTCGATAATTTATTTTTGCAACAGGCTGTGGAGCCTTTCAAATGTGTGGGCCTTGTATCACTGCACAGCTCAAACCGCCTTCAAGCTGGCCTTATTTAAAGCAGACAGCAGCCATAATATGACTGTGACGATGAACTCAAAATTGAGCATTTATTTGATTACAATACGTTAAGTATTTAACTTTTCATTTTATATTTTAAGTATAATATATTTAGATTATAGATAATGTAACCTTTTTTTACCACTCATATCAATAATTGCATTATTGTTTTTCTTATGAAAGTTTCTTAAAGTTATATTGTATTGAAAATATATTTTTAAAAATTCCATAATATTATGGAACATGCCAGAAAAATTATACATATAAATATTTATTGAAATATGCTTAATGATAAAAAATTTGACTATTTTATTTTAATTGAAGGCATACAAATATTTATGTACAACTAAATACTCTTTCTATATTGGTGATTACGTCTCTCTTGTTAATTTATTACTAGTACTGCAATTTTCCATTTTTTATCATCTATTATTTTTGTGTTTATTACTTAATATTAACTTCAATTAAAGCCCTTTAAAATAATATAGTTCTATGAATTATATAACATTTATTTATAACCCAAGGTCTTTTATCAGTAATTTCATATAATATATTCTGCTGAACAATAAATTAATGACCCAAGTTTGATATTATTAATATTTTTTTGCTGCGAATCGGGAAGTATTAAGTAATTAGGTTTAGGTAATTAACAGTTATTTAGTTGAGCTCTGTATTTTTTATATCGCCAATCGGCAAACAGTATTTTACACATCAGGCCCCTTTTAATTTTTTTATTTATTTAATGTGGTGTAATTTATTAACAATACTAATAATGAAAGCAAATAATAATTCTTTAATTAATAAACATTTTTTGGAATTTTTAAAGAGTTTTTCATATTTTAGAATTATTTGTGCATATTTTTGTTTATTTTAGCTCCAGATTACTAATCATCAGTCCTGTAAAGTATTTGAGTAAAAGTATTTGAATAAAAGTATTCAAATACTTTTTTAAGTATTGAATAACTTTTTAAATACTTTCAGCATGAAGTATTTTAAATACTTTTTTTTGTATTAAATACTTTTTGGTATTGAATATTTTGGTTTTTTATTTTGAACATTTTATTTTTATTCGAAATAATTGGTTGGAAAAATATTATTGTCAACTACATTAATAGAATAATAGTTTTATTTAATATTCTGTATTTCTGTGTTAGCCGAAGCCCAAAGGTTTGTGAAAACCAGATTTCTAAAAAAAATTTATTGAATATTGAATAACAATATTCCCTTTAAAACTATTAGATAACTATTAGATTACCTACTACCTAATGTGTTTATATTACGATAATTATAAACCTACTTTAAAAACCAAAAGTATTTGAGTAGTAGTATCTTAAATACTCAAAAAAAAATGTATTTGAGTATTTACTCAAGTACTTTTTAAAAGTATTCTTTACAGGATTGCTAATCATGACACTAGATCTGCAGCTAAAAGATGTATTGACAAGATAGAATGGTTTTGAAATAGTTATGAGAAAGTTATGCAAAATTAAATTGGATAAATAAAGTAGTACATAAGATAGAGATTTTTAAACTATAGTTTATCGATTTATACAAATTAAATATACTATAATTCTGTTTTACAGAATTATTTTGACAAAGTAGAAGGTTATTCTGACATGCTGTACATCAAAATTGGTTTCACGAGTGTAATAATATACTAGGAATTTAATAAAAATTTAAGGTTATTAGGTAACCTATTAGAAAGATATTTCTAAAAACAAAAATAAAATAAAACATTAAAATAAATCTATCATTATTTATTTTTGTATTTGTTTAATGTTAATAAAGTTCTTACAAATTATAAATAAAAATAATTAATGTTACTATTGAACACAACTACCTAAATATGTATACAAATACACACATGTATAATATTTATAAATAATTATATACAATCAGTATCAGTAAAGTATGTATCACACCATTACTTATATGTTAATATTACTACTTTTACAATATTTAAGTTCATAATATGTTTACAGGTATATAAAACAATCACACAGCTTAAAAAAATATTTTAATACAAAATAAAACTTTGTATTCATGAAAATAAGTATAAACAATTTGTTTTATACAAAGGAAGAAAATGTTGAGGATAATATGTTAAATAATTTCAGATGTAACATGTCTTTTTGCTAAAGCTTAAAAAAATAATAAATAAGTAATTTTATTATATTTGAACTAACAAATTTACAATAAGAACCTGTTCCAAAATTAATTTACTTATTCACTGTTTATAATTTTCATACCTATTATAATACTATTATAATACTTAAATTTTTTTATAGTAAGTCTTAAATTTCTTAAAAAAAAAAAAAAAGAATAAATAATAATTAATGTAAAATTATATATTTTTTAATCATCTAAATAATTAGTATACACTAAATGTTAAAAAATAATTTTGATGTACTAAAAATGAACACCTTAGAAAATGTAGAGTCTATCATTCAATCATAATAAAATTTATTTTAGTATAGTTTTAAAACTATAATACTATATTGAATTAAGCTACGTTAAAGATCTTTAACAAATTTGGCAGTGTTATTCAGTCTTTAAGTATAAATAGTAAAATTACACTATTTATTAAAATGTAGGACATGGGTAAAATTGTATTAGTTTGTCATTATTGTAGTTTTTAACTATATAGAAGAATATCAACAAATTATTATTAACATTAATAATTAATATTGTTAAGCACGACACTATTGAAAGGTATAGTATTTAAAGACATCTAATGAAGAAGAAATTAAATTAAATTACAATTTAACTAAGACTAGAATTATAGTATAATGTAATACAAAAAATAAATAGATTAAAATACACTACTAAAAAAAATGAAAAAAAAGAAACAAAAATACAGAGAAAGTATAGAGATTTAAGAAACGAAAATAAACTAAAATCACCTAATCACTGTATATTTAAAAATTAAATTATAATTCACTAAATTCACTCAAAACAGTATTAAAGTTAAAATTATTTTTGTAATTCAAAAGGACTCAAAACATACAATTTTAGTATTTTATATATAAATATTAACCTAATTCATTATTATTTTTTCTTTAATATAATTATATAATTTAAATAATACATTTTAAAATTATTTTTGTTACTCATGGCCTTATAATATGAACATCATATTTGGCCATGGTATAATTGGTAAATTGAATACACCATGCATTTCAAATAATAAATTCAATTTTAAAAGCAATTAATATTAATTAAAATAACTAACTCAAAATAAGATAAATGCAAAAATCATAAATCATGAAAATACATATAAAAAAAAAAATCATTATTTTCATTTCAACAACATTGTGCATAATATAATGTTTTTTGGAGGCATTTCTTTCAAAAAGTTATGAAAATACATCAATTAAAAAAATGTATTTTCATCATTATTGTTTAATGTTAGAATATTTTAATACATTTTGGTTTTCATGGATACAAACAATATATATTTATAACCATTCCATTTACATTACTGGTGTCGAAATTGACAGGAAAGCCTCCGCGTAAACTATAATCTATTGCTCAATGAAAATGATAATAAATGGTAATACATTTTGGCAATTAATTCTAAAAATAATATGAATAAACAGTAATTAAATTAATATTTTTTCCAAAACAATGTTTACGATAGAAAAAATATCAAAAATCGCTAAAATTTAACAAATTAGTAAATACACATTTTTTTATATTTTTATTCTATAAAAGTTTAGCAGCCAACAAAAGTTTGACTTAAAATCATTTAAAATGATAAATAATAATAATGTGATGTTGTATTTGTAGGTCATTAAAAAATTAATTAAAAATTCACTTCGTATAAAATTTTTTATGAATAAAAATATGGTACACAAAATGTTTAAATTAAATAATATCAAAAAAAACCGTTTCAGGCTAATTATTTTCATTATTATATATTTATAATATATATATAGCTTACACAGTTAAAATTGATTTATCTGATAATGTTTACAATGAGATTAGTGCGATAAGACACATTTTGCAGTCTTGTAAAATTGTGACTAAGATAGTGAATGAATGATTAACAAATGAACTAATCCCAATTTTGTATTTAATGATTGTATTATATAATTTTTTCTTTAATACATAAGTTAATTGGATATTGCCTTTACATATTGCATACTTATTATTATTTAATTTATAGTAGTATGGTTAAAATGTTATATCATTAAATGATAAAATATATTTAACCATTCAATTTTAATGTAACTAAATTTAGCCCAGTAAACAATTTTAACCGCATATATTATACATATTATATATTAATTATAATGTAAAAATAATTTTCTAATTAACCAATAACAAATTATTTACCTACAATGTACACATTAATTATGTAGCTCAGAGTGAAAAGAAAAATATTTTGAAAAAAAATAAACAATAATACTATTAATAAAAATCGGATTTGTGTTAGGTACGTATTGTATTTTATGTTTAAAATCAATTATTTTAAAAAGCAAATTATAAAACACATGGTATAATAAACTTTTGAAATTATTGATGAGTAATTATTTTATTAATACTACTTCAAATACAATTAATTGAGATCTGTCATGAAATATTATTTGAATAAATAATTAAAAGTTAGTAATACAATGTTCTTCTAACAGAAAAATAAATAAATACAAAAATGTCCTCATCTGAATAAGAAAAATACTTGGCAAATCGTTTATAATTTCATTGTGTAAATGTCTAAGAAATAATTCCATCAGTCATTGAAATTCAAATGGCACTTAAAAGTCAGTACCACGTTTAAATATTTAGTTTGTATTTATTTTTCTATGATTTTAGAAAAAAATATATTTAAATATTTTTATAAAAATATAAATGTTATGATTATAGATAACAGAAGGTTTGAGTAACAAGATAGATACAATAATTATTAAAGTACAAAATTAGAATATATCTTGATTCATTTATGGTCATTCTTATTACATATTTCATGTTTGTAGACAAATGCATGGAATATAACAATATAAACCTTTTACTACAGAGCACATTTAGACTAGTATTTACAAAACAAAATGACTAATATAATACACGTTTTAAAGTAAAAATAAATGTTAGTACTCTGCATGTACTGGGTGTATACTATAATATTCTAATGATTTGCCTAACTGACCACAATGATATGTATAGTGTTAAACGAACTAGTATTTATTGACAATTTATTTATGGTGACACATTTGCATCACTTAGTAATTACTATTTTGAGGCACTTATTTGTACCATTATTTATCTATATAATTTGTAAAAACCAAGACACATAGGTAAATTAAAATTATTACTTAGGTACTAGATTAAAATATCACAAGAATTGTAGAAGAATAAAAACTAAGAACACCTCTTATAAAGCAGCTTCCTTTACAAAAGAGTAGCAGCAATATTAAAATGTTCATTTACGCGAACGTCGAGATGAAGGTGGAAAAATATTACCGAACAGTTTAGTAATTGAATCCCGATTTTCTGTGCTCATTGACATAATAGGTACAACACGTTCAATCACATTGAAATTTGTTTTTTTATCACAAGTGATCCATTCGTCTTCTAATCTGTAAGAATATTAAAAATGTATGTTAGTAATAAATATAATATCAACGCAAATATTATAGTCATAACTATTTATATAACTGTAATATCTATATTGCATTACTATCTAAAATTTAAGTTATGAATAACCTTAAAATAATAAAGTTAAATATTTTAATATATGAAGTATAAATTATATAGACCCCTCATTTCTTTAAAATGGTACCTCATTGTGTTGCCAGTTATATATAGATAATTATATATACTCTATTTCAGTATATGTCTATGGTTTAGTGATAATAGACATAATACCAGTAAATTTGGTAAATGTCTGGATATATTTCTTAAAAGCTTAAATTATAATAAGGTATAGAGATCCATTAGTATAATATGATATATGAAAACACTAGTGTTTACAGTCAGAATTTGAGTGAACTTTATCAAACATAAAAAATATTTGAATATTATAAATTAGTTTTAATAATTAATTTGAATTATAAAAATGTTAATATGAAAAAAAAAACTGTATATTATTTATTACAATAGTTCACTATTATGGCATTTGGAATATTAGGTACACCTAGCCATCTTGTTATACTTGCACTTATCAGTTGTAAACTTTTTGTTTTTTTAAATTTCACCTTCTAATAAATCCTTGGCCGCCGAACTCCAGAAGCATGTCTTAAACAAATATCTCGATATAATAATTCATCATAAATATCAATAGATGATTATTTTCCTTTACAAACAGAAAATTTCGAATGGTTAACAGTGAGATACAAAAATCACCACTTTTGATTTATAATTTATAAAAAATGTTATCAGTTATTTCTGTAAGTGCTTTTAATCTGTTACGATATCGGTTATTGCCTATTGATGGTGTTTAAGTACGAGTCATCACTCAACCATTGTCAGATAAATTATCGGATGTGGATATTTACCATAAGTTCATCACATGTTATTTTATAGAGGTACTGAAGAAGAATTTCTACCATAATATTAAAGTTTTTTCCTATAAACTATAGAAAATCACTGGTGGAAACATCCCAAAGGTCCATTGTGTATACAGCAGCAACAGTATAATCAGATCTATAGTTTTGGGAAATGGGAATGAAAATGAATGGGAAGACCAAGTTAAATAATTTATGGTACTACTTGTACACAATTATACAAATGTAAAAATACACTAAAGACAGATAGAAAAATTTCACGATAAACTAGAAAAGTATGGTGGAATGGAAGACATTTATTGTACATACAGACGGTGATCTTTTTATCAGCCAGTAATTTTGTAAGCTATGGCTTAGTTTTTGACCTGCAACCATGCCGGAAAAATACAGTCATCTGTTTGGACCCTAGGAGTATCCACCATGTGGAAGTCAATATTCAATTTTTCAGTAGAACTTAACGAGACTAGAAAATGTCTCCATTTACAAAAGATAAAGTTATCATATTACAGTAATTAAGTATCTTAGGGCTGGTGGTATTTAAATTGTTGATACCGGTATCTGCTATTTATTTGCTACCGATATCTACAGTATTACCATACCTCGGTAATTACCACAATTATAAAGAACAGGTTAAGCATCGCGCGCTGTATCAGCGGTCAGAACTAGTTACGCTTCACGTAGTACATAAAACCGCCGAGCGCTGCTAGTCAGACGTGCTAGATTTGTATTATACTGTGATAATCCCAATAGAAAATAATGTTTTTACAGTCTTAATAGTCTTATACAAATGTAAAGTAGGTATTATTCGTTTTAACTTATACTTCGTAATGTTAAGTATTTTTATTCGAATACTATTTTAAATACTTTATGAAAAAATTATTCGAATACAAAATAAAAGTATTCTTTACATCACTGGGCCTAGGTTGTAAATCGTGCTCAGACACCCGAACATCTCAAATACTTATTTTTCTTAAGTTATACATATCAGGTATACCGTTACCTTTCTTTAAAATTTTAATAAATCAAAATAAAGATATTATTTAATATTTCTAAAAACAAAATATAATATTATAAATATTTATGTTGTAATTTAACAAGATATTCAAGGTATGACAAATATTAGATAGCACACCGCCACACCCTGTAATTTAAGTATAGTTATATATATAAAGGCTCTCTAGTATAAATACAGTGGTATAATAGTTGGGTGTAATCATGTGTAACATAGGGGTTGTTGGGTGTTGGTTGATTGAAGGAAAATAAGTCATTATTGATTGTTAGGTATAACAATATTTTGAGGAGAAAGTCATCTAAAATTGCCTTAACACTAATTTTTTTTTGTTTTGATACAATATACCACTGAGTTTACATTATTATAATAAATATATTATAATATAATCAATGATTATGTTACAGATTCTTATTAAAGTGTGTTGTGGTACGACGTCTAAATGTAATTAGATTTTCTTCAACAGTATCTTGTTTGATAAGAAAGTAAATCTAGTTGGTGCATTCAGGAGATAAAATTTTAAAATTCTCAAAAGTTTTCAAAAGCGCTGGGAAAAACAACATAAAAGTTAAGGGAAAACAGGAATTTTTACACAAAATTTGTTTTGGATAAAATCGATTTTGGTTTTTGGACTTTGGTGTAACTTTAAAACAAATGTACATATATACATGCAATTTTCACTGGTTGTTTATATTTGCATTTTCTATACACAACATTTTCAAAATATTTTGATTTGTTTTGAACTGTTTAGGAACATTTTCAGTTTCCAATTTATTAGTCTTTTTTTCTATGAATGTCAATAAAACTTTATTTGTTGGGTAAAAAAGCTTGAAAATTTAATACAAGGCTCCTATATTATATTGTTACAATGACATTTGAAAAATATTAAAAATCCTTAGTCACAGTTTTTTTTTATAAGTATTTAAAGTTTGAATAATTAATGCAAGTAACTCATAGATTTGATATTACATGTTTATAAAGAACATTATCATATAGCCCGTTTAACTAGCAGCGCCAACCTAGCGGATATTATTACAACTACATAAACTGTAACGAGTTGTGACCGGGCAGTCGTGTACAAATCATATTACCGACGTCTAACCTGTTCTTTATAATCGTGGTAATTACCCAAAATACCATAACCTTGGCCAATTTATTAGTGTTTTGAAGTTTCCAACCTAGGATAGGGCTATTAATTAAAATTAATTTAGGTATACAGTATTTTTGGTAACAACGTTAATTACCAATTCACAGTATATTCTAAAATACCAAAAATACCAGATATCAGTATTTTTTAAATACTGGTAATTAGCGGTATACCAAAATAGTCAGCCCTACTATTCTAGTATTTAACTATGGTTAAAAAATGTAACATCAATATTTTTTAATAATTAATAAATGGATTTTAGCAAAAACATACATGTTAGGAGGAAACCATCGCATCAGCACTTCTTGTGTTTTGCTTCCTTCTAATATTCTTCTAGCAATGACCTAAATATAAATATAGTAAATATTATGTATAAATAATGACTTATAATGACAATATAATAAAAGTATATAAGCACAAGAAATAAATTATCCCTAAAAGTATATTAAAATAGTCATATTTAAAAACAGTGTCAAAATAATGACACATAATATTTATACTCTTTCAGATCAATATCACTGATAAAATAATCTTACATTAGGTTGAAATTTAATGGCTCTTCGACTGTAATCAATAAAATCTTGTTGACTATTTTGTGTACTTAAAAATAGCTGGTTTTGTAATTCCATCATTGTAGCTTGATCAAAGTAATCAAATTTTCTAGCTGAAAAAAATAATGATTTATATAATTAGTCCAAGGTTAGTTAATTATACTTCTTGGAAATTTAATGAAATTTACCAGTGAATGGTTGCCTACGAAGACGCAATTTCTTTCCTTTTCTTCTTATTAATTTACCATTTAGACCTTCATCCTCTCTATTACTAGAAGACTTAAAATGTTGATTCACATGCCTTTCAAGCATTATCTACATCAATAAAATTCATATATTTTTAGTTTATCAATTATAAATTTAAAAAAACATATAGATACAAACATTTTATGATAAATAAATATATTAATATTGTATTAAGTATTAAAACAAAATATGAGTATCTCAAATTTCATATAAATATAATATTACAAAGGGGACATGAATAAATAATATTTATAAAACAATTTATGATAAATTTGTTTAATGATAGTTAAATTTAATGGATCTATTTATTTGGTCTTCCTGACCAAATTTTATGTTTTTTTCTTCAAACTAACAATCACTATAAAATGGTTAGGTATTATAAATAGGAACTTATATTTCTAAAAATAAAAAGTAAATTGAATACTATTTCTAGTTTTTAATTATAAATTATAATTACTTGAGAACTAAAACGTTGTCTGCACTTCTGAACGATGCACTGCAATGGTTTATTACCCCCATGACTTAACACATGACGCTCAAGCCATGAACGTGAACAAGATGGCTTATTAAATACTTTGCAGTCTGACCATAAACACACAAAACTTTCACTAAAAGTCTGAGAATTTACATGTTTTACCTGAAAGTAAAAATTTTTTAATTTAATTATAGTAGTACAATATAATAAAAACAAAATACTTCTAAATTATGTTTTTCGTGATTTTTTATACTATATATTTTATCTATTTTGGTATAGCATAAATTATTAAGTACTGTTTTCTTTAAAATAGTAAAAATGTATCATGAAATAATAAAACAAAATACATTTAAATAAAGTTTCTACTAACCTGGAGATGTTCAATGAGCTTAGCAGTAGCAGTAAAATGACTATCACAATTATTCCAACGACACATGATATTTCCTCTCAATGAAATCCAATGACTATCTAACTTTGGAAATCTAATTTTATTAGAATCAAAACCAACTGATGTTAATTCAGTTGTGGAATAATTAAGTTGTTCGTTATTTCTTATTGAACCATTATTGTCGCATTGCTGATGTTTATTAATTGGATTTCGAAGAGAGCATTTCAATCTTGTTGGTGATGATTTTAAATTATCTTGTATGTTTTTATTTTGGTCCAATAAGTGAGGAATTTTAGATTTGAATAAATCATGAGAAGAACCAGAAGATGATCTCATAAAATACCTACCCTTATTTGGCAGTTTAATTGTCTGGTCTACACATAACTTTTTATGCGGACTACTAGAGTCACTTTCATCATCAGAAATATTGTTATTTAATTTGAAATTTTTGGTTGAAGATGCATCAATTAAACCTTTACAAATTGATTTTTCACCTTCATCTTTTATGTAATTGATTGAAATACTGTTGTCCATTTGATCTTCACACAGTTTAAAATCAGTCTCATCAAAACTATCTGAACACGTTGAGGGGGTACAAGATGGAAACTGTAAAGATAACAATGACTCTTCATCTTTTAATAAACATTTATTATCTAAAATATTGGATTGTAGAGAAGTAATGATGTCATTAGAAAAATGTTCATCAGAACTACGAAGTGTAAATTTTGTTGGTGATTCTTCATCAGACACAAGAAACTTTTTATCAGGAACAAAGTCACATTCAGATTTAATATCGGAAGACTCTATAAGTTTACATTGAGCTAATGGTAATGAATTAAACAAGTCGTTTATTTTTGACGAATTTTGAAAAATGTTTAATTTGTCATTACACGAGTCATCCTCAATTGCATTTTGGTCAAGTTCAATATTGGCAATGTTTGTATCTGTCTTGCAATAATCAGTAGTATCACAGGCATCAGAAAATAATTCAATATTGGAACAATCAGCTGCCCATTCTTCACTCCACGGCCAACATGCTAAATCAATTTCATCAGCAGAATTCGCTAAAGGTGGTGGTGGTGCCATTATGGGTTCACATTCATCTGGAGAAGGAATAGAATACTCACTAACCCGACTATCTGGAGTCAAAGGTGATCCAAGTTCAGTAATAAATGTTGCAACACCACTGAAAAATTATATTTTAGTTTCTCATCAAAAATGTATTATCATAATAGATTAAACAATTATTGCAACACAAAAATGTTTCAATACAGCTTGTTCAACTTTAATACCATGCATTAGTTGAGGGTCAATAAAAAGGACAGTTAATTTAATTAATATGAATTAAAATACTCCCATTTTAATTATATTCTATTTGTGGTTTTATATTTTTAAGATTGTATATTTTATACATTAAGGTCAAAGAGATAACAGCCATATTAAACCTTTTTGCCAAGAGTAAGAGTGACTAATACAGTGGCCCCGAATAAAATTGAAACTCGCAGTTCAAATAATTTGATTGACCCATACACCCACCCTTTTCAAATTACCATCCTTTCAAACAACTTTGAAACGGGCTTAACTAACTATGTATAATTAATTTGATGATATTCCTGTGTTTGATAAAATTATAGCAGAAAGACTCAGAAGTATACTCTATTATTTTACATACCCACCCAACCAATTTTTATGGCAGTTTAATGGAACTACCTGAAGTACATGTTTGGCGCTACAGGGCTGATAGATTAAACACATACATTTCCAATCCATTATGCATTTTTTTAATATTTGCTGAACAAATTGAATTAGTTTTAGCTTGTGAATCAATATCCTAAAAACCAGTTATGGCAAAGATGGTGTTAATTTTGTATGAACTGCGCAATTTTCTAGAAATTAACTAGAATGAGT
Source organism: Acyrthosiphon pisum (assembly GCF_005508785.2). NCBI lineage: Eukaryota > Metazoa > Arthropoda > Insecta > Hemiptera > Aphididae > Acyrthosiphon > Acyrthosiphon pisum. The sequence continues at coordinate 82,607,513 of NC_042493.1, forward strand.
ACTAAATCTTTATTTTTTTTTATGAGTCTACATGTTATTTGTTTGTTCATTGACAAGTTGACTATTATAATATATAAAAGATATTTTATATACAAATATTGGAGTTAAAATTGACGTATTTTTACCAAAGAAATTAAATGGAACGGATTTTTGTATTTTCCAATAGTTTTTATAGCAGATAGTATAGATAGACAATTTGAGATATAATATCAAATAATTTAATAAGATTAGGTATACAATATATTGCAAGAATTATACAAAGCCGAGTATTTGAAGTTATTTTTTATAGTTTTTCTTTATTAAAAAAAAAAAAATGCAGCAATTTAGTATTTAATGTTTATAAGAGTACATAAAACACACATGCGAAAAATAACTTTCATTACATAGGCAGCATTATGGTATTTTGCGTCCAGTGCATTATTACAATATGTCTAAATCTATGCTCAAATGATGCACCTAATAATTGTCCACTTAAAATTACTGTACGGTGTGGATGTACATGCCTTAGTTGACCCAGATTATGGTACATAATAAATTTACTTAATTTTATTAATTTTATTTTTCTATGTTATTGAATATTATTCACTATGTTGGATTTCTATAGATTGCAACAATATTTTTAACACTATAAACTACTATTAAATACCTACTAGTTAAATTGTATGAACTTGAAATTAAATTAGTTCATTTTGAAAACCAATCCCTAGAACTTGAAAAGTTCATTTTTAAAGGTTTTTCCCATCACTGCCAAAAACATAAAAAATATACTGCATTTAAAAACCGCGTAAAACTATTATACATGAGTACATAACAAACAAATAAAATAATTGAAGACTATTTCACTATTTAAAGCGGTGATTTTCTATATGGGGGGGCATACAGAATTGTCATGGTGAGATGTCATTTTACAAATAACATTCTATAAAAAATAATGAAAAATTATGTTCCTACAAATGGAATATTAGTACAAATTATTTTCTATCTATTTTTTGGTTAAAAAAATAACAATTATGTATCGTTTAATATTATGTGTATAATAAAAGTTTGAATTACCTACTTAAGAGGATGTGATACCCGCATGTGTTGTCTTTGTCTTACAAATGCCAATTTTACGCACAGCAGAACATATTATGTAGCTCCGAGTATTTTAAGATGTACAAACAATTTACAATTTTAAAATACTCATAACTTGCGTTAAAATTTAAATATAATAAAAAGCCCATGAGGTGCCTAGATAATAATCTTACCTTTAGATTTTATAAGAGGTCAATTCACTCTAATTTTTAACCTAACAGAGCTACACATGTTCTGCTAAGCGTAAAATTTGCTATGTTACGCACTTGTAAGACGGAGACAACACATGTGGGTATCACATCCTCTTAATTCCCAGTATTACTAAAATAGTCATGTAAATTGATTTATAATGAGAGAGCGGGACCATTTTTACAAATCTAAAAAGGAGGATTGGAGTAAAAAAGGTTGGGAACCTCTGATTTAAAGGATACTTATAAATCCTGTACAACAATATTAAACTTTAAATAATAACTGAAAATAAAAATAAAAATGTGAATGTTATTTTCAAAAGAACAAAACCTATATTTGTATCTTAAAATCTAACTAAAGCCTAAAATTAGTATCTATTAACTTTAAAATAGTGGTACATTGAATTTATTTGGAACCTATATTTTTCATGTAAACTTTATAGTATGTATTATAATATTTATCATAATAAAACACTGTTATAAATATTGTTGGTACAATAATTGAAAATAAATCTACTAAATATTAATTGTGATAATCAATCCAATAGTTTGTGACCTATTGTTTGCTAATAATATTACCTAATAGTTTTTAGCAAATTTCCCATCAGTCCTTTGATTATTATTGACTCAATATAATATTATGATCCCCGTCGTTTAAATACATAGTATTTTTTAGAAACCTTTTCTTAAGATAAAGAATTTTTAATATTTCATAACTTGTATGTTATGTATACAGTATGTAGGCATGTAGCAAAAATATCAATTAGTATAAACATAATCTGTTTAATATTGAGTATATTACACTAAATACTCTCAGTGGCACTATTACCATGATTAGAGGTTTTAACCATAAATAAATAAGAAGTTATCATAGATAAAAAAATTAATCTCTTAAATGTTTCATAGATATTATATAAGAACCTATTTTTATACCTATTATAAACATTATAATACCTCCTTAATTATTTTTGTATTCAAAGTTTCTGAACTTCTGTAATATTATAACAGTTGTGTGTACAATATGTATTTAAACTAACGAAACTAAAATAATAGTTGTACATACCTGTCTGAACTTTCAGAGCTATCATACCTATCAACGCATCTCTTTTTTGTACATTTTTTTAAGGTAAAAGGTCTGTCTGATGAACAAAATGTCATGTTGACAATCTCGTGGCAAATATCTAATGTCTGAAGTGGATCCACTGAAAAAAAATATATACAATACATTAGATTGAGAATCCAATATTTAAGTATCCTACATAAGTATAAATAAAATGAATTTGGTACTAAAATATTTATCTAAACCAAAAATTGTTTTGCACGAGACAACTTTTGTCTCTCTATAATTATAATAGTGGCTCCAAAATTATTGAACATATAGTAGAATAAAATTTATTGCTTCTAAACATTTTATTTTTTTGTTATTTTCATTTGCTTATAAAAAATGATTGGATAGTGCTATTAAAAAAAAGTGTGGTGCTGCACAGATAAAGTTCTTCTTTAAGTGTTGTGAAAATTTGGTAGTTCTACAACAGATATGGTGCAAGAAAAGTTGTCCCACACAAAACAGTTTTTGCTATGTTGTACATTTGTAAGACGGAAACATCACATGCAGGTGTGATGTCCTCTTAATCAGTTAAATTGTATTATTTAATATTGAATAAATGTGATTTAAATTAAAAATCTTTCTAAAACATTTTCAAAATATGATTTATTATGAGTCGTGGTTTTTCTGAATAAGCAAGACATAAAGTATAGAATGATACCTGCCCACAGAATTAAACATTTGTCCATGTTTATTCATATTTTATTTTTTTTTTATAGAGAGAGAAAGAACTCTGGTACTAAACAATTACTCATTTTGTAAAGAGTCAATATAGGATTAAATGTGCATCTTCTACATTTCAGTGAGACTGTTTAAAATAAGTAAAGATAGATAAACAATTATATTATAAACAATTATAGGAAAGTAATTTTAATGTTTAGACACCATATAACATGTGGACAAAACAATACTTTTACAGACATCTATTATTCTTATTCTAGTTATCCTTGAATACCCAACATTTTATTGGTGGCTTTTAACTACAAAAGTGGATGTACAATTAAATATTTTTAAAAATATTTGAATACCTAGTTACATTCTTAAAAATATTAATTCTTTATATATAATTATATATATTATATGTTATTAAAATGTTTCCAATTATTTATGAATGATTTGTGTGAGGTTTTTTTCTATATCAGACTTTATATGATGTCAAAATTAAAAATAAAACTGTAAATTGTATTAAATCCATAATAAATTATAGGTGCTTAAGTTGAATAAAATATGTAAATTAATAAGTCTCTACATATTGACCATTCTCAACATTTTTTTTTTAATAAAAATAAAGAAATAAGTAATTTAAGACCATGTTAGCAAAACTATTTGCTTTTTCTCTTCAAACGACAAACAACATATGTTCAAAATTGTTGTTTATTGTCTTTGAGTAATCCTAGAGTAAAATTATCACAAATTTACAACAATTAGGTATATATAGTTTTTGTAGTAGGTTGTTTTACTCTAAACTACTAATAACCATAAAAAAAAACAGATATCGCGTGAATGGATTTTGCCTATGTTGCTTGTGGATCAGGGAGAAAACAAATAGACAATAGTATAATTAGATCCTATCTTAATACCTAAGGTATTATTATACACGGTAATTATTTATCTTATAATAAATTAATAATAATATGTTCAAAATATCTTCATGAGTTATAGATTTCTTTGTTTATATTTACGTATTAAAAAAAAAAACAGCTAAATGTGATAATATTTAAAATAATAAAAATAAACTGTATATCATTATTTAACATTTCACAAAAATATATAGTAATATTGAACATTTAGTAGTATGAACTATGAACCTATAGTTAGTTATTTTACGAGTGGGTGGGTTAATTTTATAATCATCTGAAAATTAAAACACCTATAGAATAAATTGAAACGAATATATTTTATTCTTTGAAAAATTGCGACAGTTAATCACGAAATAAATATAAAACTTCAATTAAAACCCAATAACAAAACAACTGAGCATGAATGCGCGTAATAAATTCGTATTATAATATGAATACAAATACAAATTAGAATCATATTATTACATTATTATTGTTATTGTTAATCATTACACGAGTGTGGGTTGTAATCCATAACATACAAAAACCAAACAACAACAACAATAACAACAACAACAATAACTATAATAATAATAATAATAATTTAACTCAACGACACGATCAGAGGGTGTTCTCTCGCGCGGTACTTAAAAAATATACGAGTCGGAATAAAGGAAATGCGTATAATATTATGTTATTCAGACAATGTTATAATAACGTGTGCATAATATTAACAATAACATAGAAGGTAATCATAATATAAACATCATTGTCTCATTCTCAAAACTCACGGTTGTCGGTCAATCGGAAGCGCACTTCTCCAGCCATTTTGCCGTCCGATATAGTAGTGTACTTACTATACTGCCGCTTATATACCTACTACATGTATGCACCGCCACAAACTATACGCTCGCCTCGCCGAATTGCATTCACGCGCACTCACACTGGCACGCGCGAACACACGGTCGCTCACTCACACGTACACTAGCTCGTTCACTCATACGTACACTTTGGCTCCCTCACTCACACGTACATACACACACGCACGCACACACGTCTAACCCGTCGGAGACGTACGCATTTCTTGTGTTTACGTGCTCGGCGGCGGCTGCTGCGTCTATGCGGTGCATGCGATGCAAGTACGTTCGCACGCACGCACACGGACACACAACAAAGGTGCAATCGGTGCGGGACGGAGGGTACACGGCGGCGTGGTCCGATCACGGTCGACCGCGGCGCGCGATGTCGTCCCGTGTGTTCCGTTCTCGGATGTCGGCGGCGCGCGTTGAGGTCGACGGCAACTACTACCACTACTACTACGTATTTGCTACTACTACTACGTACTACTATGGACACGGGTGTACGTGTGCGTGTGTCGTCGTCGGTGGCGGCGGCTGTATGGGTCGGGAATTGGTGGGGCGGTGGAAGCGTCGTCGCGAGGGTGAAGGGCAGCGAGGCCGAGACCGAGCAGCGCGCGCGCTCCGGAGATCAACAAACTCTCCGAGGTTGGATTATTATTATTACTATTATTACTATTATTATTATTATTATTATTATTATTATTATTACTATTATTATTATTTCATCCTGGCGAGCGATCGGCGACGGCATGAGCGGTCGCAGCAGATGACGGAATACTAACCATGCAGTAACCATTACGTAACACCCGTTACCGGGTCTGCGATAACCGTATTATCCGTCTTTGTTATTTCTTTCTGTTTTTCGCTCGCACATATTCACCTCTCACTTGCACCCTCCGATGCTCTCTCGCTCTCCCCCCGTTCATCATAACTCGCTACTGCCATCTCGCTCCCTCGGTCGTTCCGCCGACCCCACTCGCTCGGTCTTCGTCATTTTGCCGCGCCGCCGATCGCTTATTCCCAGCAGGCAGCTGCTGCATTAAATGTATTGCCGTCCGGCCTCGACTCGTTCGCGAACGCGATCCGGTTAACGGGAGACGAGCCTCGCGTGGAGATAGAATGTTCGTCGGACGGACCCCTCGTGATTCGTGGACGATGGCGGACGACGATTACCTGTAATAATATATATAATATAATAAGTGGTATATAATAATATATTATATACACTCGGAGCGACATTATTATAATACATTATTAGAAGTATTACATTTAAAATATATTATATTATTGCTTATATGCGTTTGCGTGCGTGTACAGACGTACTGTAATAAGTACACTTCACCGCGTAGGTATTTACGTATTTATCACTCCGTAGTCCACAGCACAAAACATAATATTTTAATACGATATAGGTGATTGGAGTAAAAACATATGAGTGATACCTACTGGTTACCTATAGTGAAATACGTCTGTCGTGGTTTTGCGTCAGATAATATAACATAAATAAAAAGAAACTACATAATAGTATTATTAGTTGTGCGTGGGGACCCGGCAAAAACATAGTGGAATGCCCTGCGAATAATGTCCACATGTCGTGTTCTTATACATTTATCGTTCATTATAGCCGCGTGTTCGCCGCTATTATTGCGTAGACCTCGAGCTGAAAAAGACACAATATTTTTAGCAGTTTGATTTTTTAAAATTATTTATTTATAATCTTTTACTAAGTAGGTACACTTAGTTTATTTTTTATTTGTCCTCTAATACCTATATGGGCTGTATGGGCATATTAATGCGCAACTTTTATAATTTTGACACAACTACTACACTAGTTAATTAACAATTATTATTAACAACATTCTATACCTACTATATTAAAAACTATATTTACTGAACTATTTACATTTTTCATACAACTATTTCACTATAGTCTATTTTAAAATTTACCTTCCAAAATCACAAAAATAAACAGAAATAATCCTTTCAGAACTAATTCAGTGGGCTGGTCACTGGTTATATACATATACTAGATGACCCCGTGCACTTCGTTGCTCGTTAAATATACCAACTCTATATGGCCCAAACTTTGTTCAATTCGTTATTTAATATTTGGTGGATGGCGTTCAAAACGTATCTTAACTTTTTCGTTGCCCGGAGTAAAAATTCTGATTCGCAGCAGTATATTATCAGGTAGGCAATCTACCTGTGGTAGATCGCGGACCCCGTGTTGCTGGTACATAAGTGTATTATTTCAATCATTTCAATGTGCCTGATCTGCCTAAATAACCAATGGAAACCAATAATAAACAAATACTAATTTCTACTGTAGACTGTAACCCAATGGCAACTATTTAAAAAATAAATAAAAAAAAAATTTTCAATTTCCATTGTGAACCTCAAGATCCCTGTTTGAGCACCTCTTTAAAATGCAAATTTCGACAAATCCTTTCTTAGCGGATGCCTACGCCATAATAGCTATCTGTATGCCAAATTTCAGTCCAATACGTCCAATGGTTTGAGCTGTGCTTTGATAGATCAGTCAATCAGCTTACTGTTTTATATATACAGATTATGTTTTATTGATATTTATTTAATTTATGCCATTAGTATCTAAATAATTTATTAGGTACTTAAATGTGTCAGACTTTTAATAATTAATTATTAAACGATCAATAATAAAAACTTTATAAAAATAAATAATTAGGTACCTATATTATGTACCTATTACACTTTTATAAAAATTAGAGTTAAACTAATTTTTAAATTATTGACAAATGAGTCTATTATAGCCGTAGTGA
>NC_042493.1:82615196-82616825 GCF_005508785.2 Acyrthosiphon pisum
TCAAATGTTTAAATATAATAAAACTAATAAAACACTTATCTCGAATTCGAAAAACAACATGATATTATAATTTATAAATTACTATATTATACAATTGAATAACATGCTGAAAATAGGTAATCTCGCTGCATGACGTAACTCAAAATATTTGACTGCCTATTAAATTAATTAGGCTAAGTATACGAATTTAATTTATGGTTACGGGTTACCTATACATTTTTATTGTAATATATTGCATAATGATAAAAAATATATTATTTTTTTTTTGATAATCCATAATCTATTGTCCATTGATATTAAATTTAAAACAATTTTGTATATCTCTCTATTGGATTTGGAAAAATAAATACATTTAAATATAACTTAATATTAGTTATTAGCACGATTTAAAATAGTATCTTAAATTGCGGTTATTGGTAATTATAATTATATATGTATAATAGTTGATGTAAGTATAATATTATTACATTTTAGTCCTGGATGATTAAAAGTATCTAAACAGCAGCTTAGCCATGTCCTATTAAATAAAACAAGTCAACGTATGGTCGCCATTATGTAGATATTATAAAGGGAATAGATGTACAGCATATACCACTCAATAAATTAATGCACAGCGCTTTATTATAAATTTAAAATACAACGCTATTATATTCGTTGTTTGCTGTTATGATTTATGAGAACAATATACATTAATTATTTCATGAGATGCACGTTCGTATGATTTTAAACGATTTTTAGGACTTAAACTTCGCTCTCGACTTTTTTAATACAATTTATTAAAACAGTGTATTTGTATATTATAATATTATATTTTTTTTTTTTTTTTTTATTTATTTGAAGTAATCTACAATCTATACATTTCTTAGTATAATAAGTAGGTTTGATAGGTGACAAGTAAGAGTGATGTGAATAATAAGATTAGGGAAGATACCCAGTGGTAACACCCTGTGTATAATATTATATGAATACGAAAATATGAATATAATTATTGTAATAATTATTAATTGGTACTGTAATTTAAAATCGATAATTAATAATTATTTATTTATTCTGCTGGTATATAGTATATAAAATAAAATATAAGATAGGACATGTTAGTGTAAAAATTCATTCAATAAATTGATGTTACTATCTATAACTTATAAGTATTTAATTAAAATGTATATGTAATTAATAAAAATATTGTAAGATCACTAAAATCATATTATATAATTTATATAAATGAATTAGTGAATTTGTGTATATAATACTCGGACATATTACCATTGATTATAAATATTAGCATATCAGCATTGATTGTAAATAGTATTTATAATCAATGATATTAGTTATAAATTATTATAAAACAATAAATGCATTTTATACTGCATATTTACGTTTTTTTAGTGCATACGTATGCACATTGCACATATTTCATTGTTTTTTAGTGCATAAAGTTCCGAGCCCTGGTTATAATATCGTAGGACGTTTGCGCATTGCTATATAAATAGCGAATGACTTTTTTAGAGGGCGTGTTTGCGCAGAAGGCCGAACTATTGTTTAATAATTGTTGTAACATTTTTTTTAAACAATTAAAATAAAGAATGATTTGTTAATTGTTCATTTATTTATACATTCACAAAAAAATTA
>NC_042493.1:82616925-82617748 GCF_005508785.2 Acyrthosiphon pisum
AACTGACTATGCATACGAACATATAAAGAAATTCAAAACAATATATAGCTCTAACTTGGTTGATTTTTATTAAATTTTAATATATTTTTTTAATTGTTTTAAAAAATACGTTCAACAAAACGGCTATTCTGGAAATTTAACCAACATAATTGCCTAAAAATTTTTTTGAATTTTTTTAAAAAAAAATGAATTCTTATGCAATTCAATCAGAATTTCCATACTTATTAGTTATTGCCAAGGCTGGGCAAGTTAAAGGTTTTTTTTAACTCGGTCAAGTTAAGTTAATATGCACCAATAACAAAAAGTTAAAAGTTAATTTAACTATATAGGTTAACTCATTACTCAGTAAGTTAAAGTTAAGACACATTTTTTGTTAATTTTTTATTAAGTTAAAAAAAAAGTTAATTTGCTAGCGTACTTAATTTTTTTCCAATCCAAAACTAAATTATAGACTATAGTGTTTATAGGTACTTAGTACAGCATTTCCATATAAGCTAGATTCGAATGGTATACATTTTTAACTTTAAACAATTCACGGTAAATATTTTGTGACATAAAAACGAAATAGACTGAAATAGAGAAATATAATTAAATTAAAAACAAAATAAATTAACTTAACTTACTTCTTAGAATGAAAAGCTATTTCGTTAATTTCACGTTAATTAAAAAAGAAAAACCAAAAACCAAAAGAAACTAGTTAATAAGTTAAAATAAAATGAACTTTTTAACTCGTTAATGCCCAGCTATGCTTATTAGTTATTATCAGTGGCGTGGTGAATGGGGTTTTATGACGCCTAGGCGTCATAGTGGATTTTTTTTTTTT